>NC_142795.1:5672161-5951894 GCF_049724085.1 Artemia sp. Qi Xiang Cuo | reverse complement strand
CCGCGGCGCACTCCTGCGGCACATCCTGCGGCGCTTTCCTGGCCCACGGCGCATCCCGGCAGCGCTTCTCTGGTCCGGGGGACCTTTGGGGGCCGGGGGAGGGCCTTTGGGGCACATTGAGGGCCTTTGGAGCACAGGTAGGGCCTTTGGGGGTCCGGGGGGACAGTTGGGGGCCTGGGGGACATTTGGGGACCGGTGGAGGGCCTTTGGACCCCCGTTGGTCCTTTAGGCGCTCGATGGCCCTGTGGGGGGCCCGGGGATGGATTTGGAAGGGCGGGGTGGGCGTGGGGGGATGCCAGTGGCCATTTGGGCATCTAGAAGCCCTGTGCAGCACGGGGGGAGGGCCGGTCGGAGCCGGGGTGCTTGGTGGGGGTCCGGGGGCCCTTTGAGGATCAGTTCAGCGCTTGTGAAGGTCTGAGGAGGGTGGGTGGGGGGCTGGGGCTCTATGGGAGCTTGGGGGACCTTTGAGTACCGGGGGGCTTCCTTCGGGGTTGTGGTGGGGGATCGGAACCCTTTGGGGTTGGGGTAGAGGACCTCACAACACTGTTCAAATGGAACTTGTGTATTATAACGACCACAGAGTTTCACCCTCAAATTCTCTTCTAAAACCTTTCCTAAAATCTTCTTTCAAAATGTCTCTAACTGTTTCGCCGAAATAATCCCATAAAATGGATAAAACGGTTTCGCCCAAATAATCCCTAAACGTAATTTCAGCGTGTTCCTTTTGTTTGGCATATCTGCGCTAACGCATTTCAAATTTCTAGGAAACCCTTTCCTACGTTAATCTATTCATCTCATAAATTTTCCTAGCTAAACTATTAGGGTTTCGTTAGAATATCAATTTATCTCTCCGACTTAAAGCACCGTGAAGCCGTATTTTAAAATAGAATTTCTATCTCTTTAGACTCCCGCATAATTCCAAGATAACAAGTGATGTCAATTATAATTCCTGACACTAAAGATCAATGAAGCCTTATTTAAAAATAGAATATTAATTTTTCTCTCTGACCTAAAGAACGTTTATCCCTCAGACCTAAGATTAAAGAAGCCTTAATGTTTCTTAATTCTCCCCTTTGTGAATCAATAATTTCCCCTAGCGATTATGTAAATCAAGTTCACAGGTGCTACTCGTAACAGGACCACGTGGTTTTTGTTTTTCCAAGTTAGAAAGTTCCTTTTTTTACAAGTGAGAAAATTCCTGTTTTTCAAATTCTCACTCAAAAAACCATAAACCACGTGGTCCTGTCACCCTGTTTTTCAAATTCTCATTGACAAAAAAACCATAAACCACGTGGTTCTCGTGCCAATATATGGTGTTAAAAAAAGTTGTAGGTGGCAGCAGGGGTGAGGGGTGGGGGTTATAGGGTCACTTCTACTTGTATTTAGGGAAAAAGGGGCGTGGGGGAGGGGTTAGTTGCCTTCCAATCTCTTTTGGCTTTCAAAAACTTAAATAGAACTTTCAATTTCCACTCAAATGAGCCCTCTCTGAAGCTTTTACGAGCATCATTTCCATAAGAACCATATATTCCCCCAGGGCCTAACTTACAACGCCTGCCCCCGGGCTGAGGGGGGGCTGTTTCGACTCCAGAGTTTTCGTTATATGGTCTTTGAACTATTTAAAAAAAGGACTCTTAAAAATTTAAAGGCTCTTATCGAATGGGTTTGATGAAAAAAGGCGTGGATGGGGGGGGGGCTAGGTGCCCTCCAATGTCTTTTGACTCTTAAAAAATGAACTAGAACTTTCAATTTCCAATCAAATGAGCCCTCTTTGAAGTTTATACGAGCATCCCATCTATAAGAACCATATATGCTCGACACCAGAGTTCTTGTTATATGATCTTTGAACTATTTTTAACGAAATGGCTATCTCAAAATTTTTAAAGGATGCATTTGGGAAAAAGGGCGTGGGGGGGCTTGTTACCCTCCAATATCATTTTACTCTTAAAAAGTGAAATAGAACTTTCAATTATCAATATAATGAGCCCTCTATGAAGTTTACACGAGCATTACTTCCATAAGAACCATATATGCTCCCAGGGCATAACTTACAACGCCTGCCTCCGGGTCCTTGGGGGTTGTGTCGACACCAGAGTTTTTGTTATATGATCTTTGAACTATTTTTAACAAAACGGCTATCTCAACATTTTTTCAGATGCATTTGGGGAAAAAATGGGCGTGGGGGGGGGGGGCTAGTTGCCCTCCGATCCCTTTTGACTCTTAAAGGCCACTCCTAGGGGGTTGAGTCGACACCGCATTTTTGTTATCTGAACTTGGAACAATTTTTGATAAAATGGCTATATCAAAATATTGATCTGATACATTTGGGGAAAAGGGGGCGTTGGGGGAGAAGGTTGACTGCCCTCCATTCACTTTTGATTCTGAAAAAGTGAATTATAAATTTTGATTTCCAATCAAATGAGCACTCTCTGAAGTTTATACAAGCATCCCTTCCGTAAGAACCATATATGCGTCCAGGGTATAACTTACAGCACCTGCCCCCGGGCCCTAGGGATTTGGGTCGACACCCGAGTTTTTGTTACCTGAGGTTTGAACTATTTTTAAGAAAATGGCTATCTAAACGTTTTTATCAGAAGGGTCTGAAGAAGAAGGGGGTGGGGACGGGGGGGGGGCAAGTTGGCCTTGGATCTCTTTTGATTATTAAAAAGTGAACTAGAACTTTCAATTTCCAATCAAATGAGCCCTCTCTGAAGTTTATACAAGATTCCTTTTCATAAGAACCATATATGTCCCCAGGATTATACTAAAAACGCCTACCCCCGGGACATGGGGAGTTGTGTTGGCACCGGAGATTTTGTCATTTATCTTTGAAGAATTTAAAAAAATGGCCTTCTCAAAATTTGTAGCGGATGGGTTTGGGGGAAAAGGGCGTGGGGGGGATGCTAGTTGCCTTTCAATCTCTCGACTCTTAAAAAGTGAACTAGAAGTATCAATTTCCAATAAAATGAGCCTTCTATGAAGTTTATACGAGCATCCCTTTTATAAGAACCATACATGCCTTCAGGTCATAACTTAGAACGCCTTCCCCGGGCGCTGGGTGGTTGTATTGACACCTCAGTTTTTATTATCCAACTTTTGGACAATTTTTAACAAAATGGATATCTCAAAATTTTTATCGGATGTATTTGGAGGGAAAAGGGCGTGTGGGGGAGGGGTTAGTTGCCTTCCAATCTCTTTTGACTTTCAAAAACTAAAATAGAACTTTCAATTTCCAATCAAATGAGCCCTCTCTGAAGCTTTTACGAGCATCATTTCCATAAGAACCATATATTTCCCCAGGGCAATACTTACAACGCCTGCCCTCGGGCTCCGGGGGGGGGGCTGTTTTGACTCCGGAGTTTTCGTTATATGGTCTTTGAACTATTTTAAAAAAATGACTATCTGAAAGCTCTTATCGGATGGGTTTGAGGAAAAAAAAGGCGTGGATGGAAGGGGGGGCTAGGTGCCCTCCAATGTCTTTTGACTCTAAAAAAATGAACTAGAACTTTCAATTTCCAATCAAATGAGCCCTCTTTGAAGTTTATACGAGCATCCCATCTATAAGAACCATATATGCTCGACACCAGAGTTCTTGTTATATGATCTTTGAACTATTTTTAACGAAATGGCTATCTCAAAATTTTTAAAGGATGCATTTGGGAAAAAGGGTGTGGGGGGGGGGGGGGGCTGGTTACCCTCCAATATCTTTTTATTCTTAAAAAGTGAAATAGAACTTTCAATTATCAATATAATGAGCCCTCTATGAAGTTTATACGAGCATTACTTCCATAAGAACCATATATGCTCCCAGGGCATAACTTACAACGCCTGCCTCCGGGTCCTGGGGGGGTTGTGTCGACACCAGAGTTTTTGTTATATGATCTTTGAACTATTTTTAACAAAACGGCTATCTCAAAATTTTATCGGATGCATTTTCGGAAAAAAAGGGCGTGGGGGGGTTAGTTGCCCTCCGATCCCTTTTGACTCTTTAAAAGGGCACTCCTAGGGGGTTGAGTTGACACCGGATTTTTGTTATCTGAACTTTGAACAATTTTTGATAAAATGGCTATATCAAAATATTGATCAGATGCATTTGGGGAAAAGGGGGTATTGGAGGAGAAGGTTGACTGCCCTCCATTCACTTTTGACTCTTAAAAAGTGAATTATAAATTTTAATTTCCAATCAAATGAGCACTCTCTGTAGTTTATACGAGCATCCCTTCCATAACAACCATATATGCGTCCAGGGCATAACTTACAACACCTGCCCCCGGGCCCTAGGGATTTGGGTCGACACCAGAGTTTTTGTTATCAGGGATTTGAACTATTTTTAAGAAAACGGCTATCTAAACATTTGTATCGGATGGGTCTGAAGAAGAAGGGCGTGGGGACGGGGGGGGGAAGTTGCCCTTGGATCTCTTTTGATTATTAAAAAGTGAACTAGAACTTTGAATTTCCGATCAAATGAGCCCTCTCTGAAGTTTATACGAGCCTACATTCCATAAGAGCCATATATGCCCCCAGGGCATAACTTACAACGACTTCCCCCGGGCCCTTTTGTTATCTGACCTTTTAACTATTTAAAAAAAAATAGGTATCTCAAAATTTTTACTTGATGAATTTGGAAAAAAAGGGCATGGAAGGGGTGGGGGCTGGTTGCCCTCCGATCTCTTTCGACTCTTCAAAAGTGAACAAGAACTTTCACACAAATTAGCCCTCTCTGAAGCATACACGGGCATCCCTTCCATAAGAACCATATATGCCCTCATGGCATAACTTATAAAGCCTGTCCCCGGGCCCTGGGGGTTAAGTCGACACCAGAGTTTTTGTTATCTAACCTTTGAACTAGTTTTAACAAAATGGCTATCTAATTTTTTATTTGATGCATTTGGGGAAAAAAGGACGTGGAGGTGGGGGTCTAGTTGCCATCCAATCTCTTTTGACCCATAAAAAGTGAAGTAGAACTTTTGCATTCCAATCAAATGAACCCTCTCTGAAGTTTATACGAGCATCTCGTCCATAAGAACCATGTACATCCCCGGGGCATAACTTACAATGCCTGCCCCTAGGACTTGGGGGGTTGTGTCGACACAGAACATTTTGTTATCTGACCCTTGAACTATTTTTAACAAAATGGTTACCTCAAAATTTTTATCTGATGTATTTGGAGTGGAAAAAGGTGTGGGGGGGGGGGAGACTTTCTGCCCTCCGATCACTTTTGACTTAAAAAGTGAACTAAAACTTTCAATCAAATGGGCCCTCTCTGTAGTTTATACGAACATCCCTACCATAAGCACCATATATGCCCCCAGGGCATAACTTACAACGCCTGCCCCTGGGCCCTGGGGGTTTGTGTCGACACCGGAGTTTTTTTTATCTGATCTTTGAACTGTTTTTTTTTTTTTAATGGCTATCTAAAAATTTTTTATCGGATGGGTTTGGGAAAAAGGACGTGGGGGCGGGCCTTCTGCCCTTGGATCTCTTCAATTCTTAAAAAGTGAACTAGAAATTTCAATTTCCAATCAAATGAGCCCTCTAAAGTTTATACGAGCATCCCTTTCATAAGGGCCTTATATGTCTCCAGGGCTTAACTTAAAACTACTGCCCCCGGGCCAAGGGGGGGTTGTTTCGACACCAGATTTTTTTTTATCTGACCTTTTAACTACTTTCAACAAAATAGCTGTCTCAAAATTTTTACCTAATGCATTTGGAAAAAAGAGGGGGGGGGGGCTAGTTGTCCTTTGGTTTCTTTTGACTCCTTAAAAGTAAACTAGAACTTTCAATTTCTAACCAAATTAGCCCTCTCTAATCTTTATAGCCGTCCTGGCTAAGCGGATGTTTACTGGGTTGAGAGTTCTCCGTCCCAAGGGGCATTGGTTTATTGCCTAGCGAGGCCAACTATTTGGTTTGTGACACGGGTGAGTGAGAGGCCCCTGTAAGCCCAGCCAAAGTCGACCCAGATCTCCCTTGGTGCATAGAGAAATCTGATAACGGTAATTAGGAAGGGTAAGCGAGAGCCGATGGTGGCCTACCCCCAGCCCCCAATCAAACTTCCCGGCAGAAGGACCTTGTAACAGAGATCAGTACCGCTGGTTTGGATTTTAAGGGTCAAGTGCTGCCACATTTACTTTACTTACTTTACTTCTCTAATCTTTATACGAGCATCCCTTCTATAAGAACCATATTTGCCCCCAGGGCAAAACTTACAACGCCTGCCCCCAGGCCCTGGGGGCTTGTGTCGACTCCAGAGTTTTCGTTATATGACCTTTGAACTATATTTAACAAAATAGCTACTTCAAAATTTTTATCGGATTTTTTGCGGGGAAAACAGCGTGGAGGGGGGGGCTAGTTGCCCTCCGATCACTTTTGACTCTTTAAAAGGGCACTAGAACTTTCGATTTCAAATCGAATGATTCCCCTTTGAATTTTATACGGCCACCCCTTCCATATGAAGTGCCTTTGGGGAAAAAATAATAATAATGAATAATAAATCATAAGCAGCGCAATAGCGCTGCCTAAGTAAAGAACGGTGGTGGCAGAATGTATTTTTTATTTACTTTTTGGTTGGCTTTAGACCAGGGAACTTCGTATCGAAGGGGTTGTCGTAGAAACTTCGAAAAGGCCTCATTTGATTCGAAATTCGAAGGGCTTGTTTAATAGCCAAAAGTGATTGGAAGGCAAGTAACACCCGTTCAACGCCCACCATTTCCCCAAACACATCAAATCAAAATTTTGAGATTTTTTTTAACGTAGTTGAAAAGTCTGAAAAGTATGTCGTTGAGCAGGACACTCACCCTAAAGCCCTCAGAGCAAGGGTTGTAAGTTATACCCTGGGAGCATATAAGGTTTTTACAGAAAGTGTTGTAGTAAAAGCTTCAAAAAGGGTTCATTCGCTTGGAAATTGAAAGGGTTAGTTTAATAGTTGAAATTGATTGGAGGGCACCTAGCCCCCTTCTCATGCCAACCATTTCCTCAAACACATGCAATCAAAATTTTGAGATATCCTCTTTGTTCACCGTAGTCAAAAGTTCTTGATATTAGGTCTTTGAAGATGATACCCCCCCCCCCAGAGACCTCTGGGCAAGGGTTGTAAGTTATTCCCTGGGGGAATATAAGGTTTTAATAGAAAGCACTGTCGCAGAAACTTCAAAAAGGGCTCACTTGATTGGAAATTGAAAGGGCTAGTGCCCCTTTTAATAGTCGAAAGTGATTGAAGAGCAACTAAACCCCTCTCATGCCCACCATTTCCCCAAACACATCTAATTAAAATTTTGAAATAGCCATTTTGTACAACGTAGTTGAAAGTTCTGGAAATTATTTCTTTGAGGATGACAAACCACTCACACCCTTCAGGTTAAGGGTTGTAAGTTATGCCCTGGGGTTACATAAGTTCTTATAGAAACGGTTGTTGTAGAAACTTCGAAAAGGGCTCATTCAATTGGAAATTGAAAAGGCTAGTGTCCTTTTTAATAGTAGAAAGTGGTTGAAGGGCAACTAACCTCCCTCTCAAGCCCAGTATTTCCAGAAACACATCCAATCAAAATTTTGAGATAGCCATTTTTTCAACGTAGTTAAAAGTTATGGAAATTAGGTCTTTATGGATGAGAACCCCCTGACAACCCTCAGGACACAGGTTGTAAGTTATGCCCTGGGGGCATGTAAGGTTCTTATATAAAGTGTTGTTGTAGAAACTTCAAAAAGGGCTCATTTGATTGGAAATTGAAAGAGTTAGTGCCCTTTTTAATAGTCAGAAGGGATTGGAGGGCCACTAACCCCCCTCTCACTTCCAACATTTCCCCAAACATATCCAATCAAAATTTTGAGATAGCCATTCTGTTCAACGTAGTTGAAAGTTCTGGAACTTATACATTTGAGGATGACAAAACCCCACACACAGCAAGGGTTGTAAGTTACAACCCTCAGAGCAAGGGTTGTAAGTTATGCCTTGGGGGCATATAAGGTTTTTATAGATAGCGTTGTCGTAGAAACTTCAAAAAGGGGCTCATTCAATTGGAAATTGAAAGGACTAGTGCTCTAATTAAAAGTCGAAAGTGATTGGAGGGCAACTAACCCCCCTCTCACGCCCACCATTTCCCAAAACACATCCAATCAAAATTTCGAGATAGCCATTTTTTCAACGTAGTTGAAAGTTGTGGAAATTACGCCTTTGCGGATGACAAACCCCGCAACAGCCCACAGGGTAAGGACTCTAAGTCATGCCCTAGGGGCATATAAGGTTTTATAGAAAGCGTTGTTGTAGAAAATTCAAAAAGGACTCGTTCGATTTGAAATTGAGAGGGCTAGTGCCCTTTTCAATAGTCAAAAGTGATTGAAGGGCAACTAATCCCCCTCTCACGCCCGCCATTTACCTGAACACATTCAATCAAAATTTTGAGATAGTTATTCTGTTCAAGGTGGTTGGAAGGCTCAGAAATTATGTCTTTGAGGACGACGAACCCCCTAAAATCCCCAGAGCAAAGGTTGTAAGTTATGCCCCGGGGTTACATAAGTTCTTATAGAAACGGTTGTTGTAGAAACTTCAAAAAGGGTTCATTCAATTGGGAATTGAGAGGGCTGGTGACCTTATTAATAGTTAAAAGCGATCGGTAGGCCAATGCCCCCCCCCCCCAACGTCCATCATTTCCCCAAACACTTCCGATCAACATTTTGATATAGCCATTTTGTTGAACGTAGTTGAAGGGTCTGGAAATTATGTCTTTGACTATGACAAATCCCCCCACCCAACAGTCTTCAGGGCCAAGGTTGTAAGTTATGCCCTGGGGGCATATAAGATTTTTATTGAAAACAGTGTCGTAAAAACTTCAAAAGGGGCTCATTCGATTGGAAATTGAGAGGGCTATTACCTTTTTTAGTAGTCGAAAGTAATCGGAGGGAGAATCTCCCCCATGCCCATCATTTCCTCAAACATTTCCCATCAACATTTTGATGTGGCCTTTTTGTTCCACATAGTTGAAATTTCTGGAAATTATGTCTTTGAGAATGACAACTCTCCCCCCATAGCCCTCAGGACAAGGGTCGTAAGTTATGCCCTTGGGGCATATACGGTTTTATAGAAAGTTTTGTCGTAGAAGCTTCAAAAATGGCTCATTCGACTGGATATTGAGAAGACTAGTGCCTTTTTTATTAGTCGAAAGTGATCAGAGGGCAAAAGCCCCCCCCCCATTCCCATCGTTTCTCCAAACACTTCCCATCAAAATTTTGAGATAGCCATTTTGTTCTACGTATTTGAAAGGTCTGGAAATTATGTTTTTTAGGATAACAAGTCACCCCAGCCCTCAGGGCAAGGGTTGTAACTTATGCCCTAGGGGTATATAAGGCTTTTTTATAGAAACAATAGTCATATAAACTTCGGATGGGGCTCATTCAATTGGTAATCAGACGATCTAGGGCTCTTCTTAAGAGTCAAGGTGATCGGAGGGCAGCTCCCCCCCCCCCACACACACTCATACGTCGTATTGTCCCAAAACGCATCTAATAAAAATTTTTAGATTGCCATTCTATTCAAAATAGCCAAATATCAAATAATCTACAAAGCATACAACTACTACAAATCAGAATCAATAAATAAATAAAACCCAAAACAAAGAGAAATTAAAACAAACAGCAGAGTCAAACTCAAAACGAGCAAAAATTAATATGAGTAGGGTTCTAAACCCCTATGCTTTCTAAAAGCCAGAATATAATTGTACTTTATTGCAAAAATTCTTTTAAATGTTTTCATTTTTACAATTTTAAGAAATCAAGAATTAATTAAGGTTTTAAGTAATAAATATCAGCATCTGTATATTAAGCTGGCAATGCACATTTTTTCAATAAATTCATTTGAATTTTTCAGTAAAGTGCAAATTATATTCTGGCTTTTAGAAAGCATAGGGATTTAGAACCCTGCTCATATTAATTTCTGCTCGTTTTGAGTTTGACTCTGTTATTAATTTTAGTTTCTGTTTGTTTTGGGTTTTATTTATTTATTGATACTGATTTGTGGTAGTTGTATGCTTGGTAGATTATCCGATTCTATTTTTGTTCATTTTTGGTTTAATGGAGCTCTTTACTTTTTTTGAAAAACTTATTTTGTGGAAACAGTTTTTTTTAATTAATAATAATAAAACATTGGAGCCGTATGGTTTTTACTATAGGCAACGCTATAGCGTTTCTTCTGATACCTTATAACTCTTGCCCTGAGGGCCTGGGGGGGGGGGGTTGTCATACTTGAAGACATAATTTCCGGACCTTTCAATTACTTTGAACAAAATTTCTATCTCAAAATTTTGATTGGATGTGTTTGGGTAAATGGTGGGCGTGGGAGAGGCTAGTTGCCTTTCAATCACTGTTGACTATTAAAAAGGGCACTAGCCCTTTCAATCGATTGAGCTCTTTTTGAAGTTTTTATGACGACAAATGGCCATCTCAAATTTTATCAGATGCATTTCGGGAAAATACGAGGTGTGTGTGTGGAGGGTGGGTATCTACCCTCCGATCACCCTAAATCACAAAAAGGGCACTTAGACTTCTGATTACGAATCCAATGAGTCCCCTCCGAAGTTTATACGATCACCCTTTCTACATAAACTTTAAATGCCCCCAGGGAAGAGCCTACAAACCTTTCCCTGATGTTTCTGGGGGGGGTTGTCATCCTCAAAGGCATAATTTCTGGATCTTTCAACTACGTTTAACAAAATGGCTATCTCAAAATTTTTATTGAACGTGTTTGAGCAAAAGGTAGGTGTGGGAGGGGCGTTAGTTGCCCTCCAATCACTTTTGACTGTTAATAAGGGCACTAGCCTTCTCAATTTACAATCGAATGAGCCCTTTTCAAAGTTTCTACGACAACTCCTTCGAAACATAGTGGCCTGGTAAAAAAAAATAAATAATAATACTTTGGGCCAATATCGCTCTTTACTTAGGCAGCGCTTTTGCGCCGCCTATGCTAAAGATTGCTATGACAATGTTTTTATTTTACATATAAGCGTCTCCCTTATTATAAAATATCACATTTGACATTGTTAAGTAACAAAATGAGTTTTTGGATCACTTGACCATCGAATTTTTAATGATGGGCTCAGATGATATTTCGCTATCACTTTCTTACTTAAATACACGTTTGGATCAAAAATATATTACGTTGAAAATCCAGGCTTATATTGGATCGGGTTGCTGACTGGTTGCTAGGGCCTCATAGCTATGGTTTCATGTAAGTAGATCATTGCTCTAGTTTAGGGTATGATCTTTAGAACCCTAGGGTGTCCTGTTTGTATTACAGTATAAATTAAGTCCCGGCTGTATTACAGAATAAATTATGTCCCGGCTATAATGCATAATAAATCAAGTTCTGGCCACATCGCAGAAAGAATCTTGTTCCGGCTGCAATGCAGAACGAATTATGTTCCATCTGCAATTCATAACAAATTATGTCCCGGCTGTATTTTTCGTTAATAAAACGGCTATAATAAAAATTCTTTTGTATACATTTAAAAATTCCGTGTCGGCTATGTAAAGACACTTACTTTACGGCTATATTCAGTATTCTGGTGACATATGATAACCTCCTCAGTCATAGGAAATCTCTATCTTTGGAGCGCATTTTTGTAGCTGAGGGGATACAAACAAGTGGCTTGGGGCTAGGCATGGTGAGTAGCCAGGATGATCAAATAATTGAAATTTTCAACTATTGAAAATTTGATTTCCCCCATGGCAACCGCTGGGGTGCAAGATGATACTTTGTCTCCTAAAAATAAGGATTTTTCCTTTTCGGTATATGTGGCTGGTTTTCCACAATTTCTGCCATCAGTTTATCAAGTATTTATGCGTAGTATGCTCCTGTAAGTGCTTTGGCAAGTAGTATGCTTTGGCAAATCTTTTCATGGATTCTATTGAAACCTCCGCTATATACAGTTTTAGGCTCTCCCCTTGTTTCTGGGAGAGATTCACGGATGATGTGATTTGCATTTGGAAACACGGTTTGGATTCCTTAGACCTTTTTGGTAAACATCTAAATAGTTTTGATAAAAACACAAAATTTACAGTGGAGTTTGAGGAAAATGACAAACTACCATTTCTTGATGTTTTATTAATTAAAAATTATTTCCATTTACTGTTCTCAATATATATAAAGCCTACACACAATGATAGATATTTGAATTTTCATTCGTGCAACCCTATTTCGCTGAAACGAAGGTGGTGATTTCACTGGTAGATAGAGCTTTCAGAATTTGTTCCCAGGAATTTCTTGATTCTGAATTATTGTATTTGAAGGATACTTTATTTCTTAATAGTTACCCACTTAAATTCATTGATAAAATAATAGAAAATAGACGTATTAAACATAATAATAGGGTTATTGAAGTTTCACAGTCTTCAAAATTAAATGTGTCTAAAAGTTTCATTTTTTGTCTTCATTTTTATACCTGTTTTGGGACAGATGATTAAACGAATTTTACATTAACATAACATTGATGCATGTTTCCATCCTCTGAGACCAATAGCTAGTTTCTTTAATTCCGGGAAGGATTTAACCCGGGAAATTTTAGTTAGTGGGATGTATAAAATTCCTTGTTCTTATGGGAAGTTTTATATTGGTAGAACTCACCAAAAATTTCCTAAAAGATTTATTAAGCATCCATACTAAATATAAAAAAAAAAACCTACAATTAAGTAAGCCCCCTGAAACTTGTTTCGGCCCTGACGGAAAACATTTTCTTTCATCCTCAACATCTTGTACAATTTGATGAAGCCACGGCTATTTCTAATGATAGAGGTTTTTATCAGTAAGCGAGGGAGGCTATAGAAATTAGAAACATATGTTTGCTAATCTTTCAATAAACTGAGAATAAACACGGTAAATTTAAATATTGACCCAATTTATGATAGTCTTTTGAAAATCAACCAATAGTCAATAAGGGAGTTAAGATTTTACATAATAACCATGGTCTAGATTACCTACTAGACCAACAAGAATTCCTTGAAGATTAGAGAATAAAAGGATCATTTCGCAACAGGATAATTAACTTAATTTCAATTTTTATTTTTTTTACTCAGTTGCGACAATTGTAGATTTAATAATATTGGCGGTGGTTTTATTTGTTTTTAGTTTATTTTAATTTCTTTTGTGCTGATGACGCCTAGTTTACATACAGGCGAAATATCCGCGTTGTTTTAGTCTGTCATCTTTACACCCTACTGGTCGCAGTCTCGTTTATTGTCTTTTCATCGAGTTTTATCTCTTTTTGTTGTTTATATTTTTGGTCACTTAGAAACGGCACTAAAACTTATGATTTCCGATCAAATGAACTATCTTCCATCTAGGATCACTTGCTCGATACGATCACCCCTGGAAAAAGAAATACAAGAAAAAACAACAACAACAAAACAAATAAACACGCGTCCGTGATCCTTCTTCTGGCAAAAAAAATCCAAATTCTACATTTCATAGGCAACGTAATACCGCTACCTAGGTAAAGAACGATGTTGGCACAAGTTATTTTTTTTTTTTTTTTTTTTTTTTGGTCTTAGGCCAGGGCACTTCGTATTGAAAGAGTTGTCGTAGAAACTTCGAAAAGGGCTCACTCGATTAAAAATTGGAGTGGATAGTGCCCTTTTTAATAGTGGAAAGTCATTAGAGGGCAACTATCCCCCCCACGCCCATCATTCCCCCAAACACATCCAATCAAAATTTTGAGATAGCCGTTTTGTTCAGCGTAGATGATTTCCAGATAGAAAATATGTTTTTGAGGAGGTCACTCCCGCACAACCCTCAGGGCAAGGGTTTTAAGTTATGCCCTGGGGGCATATAAGAACGATGTTGGCACAATGTACTATTTATTATTTTTTTTCCTTTAGACCAGGGCGCTTCGTATCGAATAAGTTGTCGTAGAAACTTCGAAAAGGGAAATTCAATTGGAAATTTGAGTGGCTTGTGCCATTTTTAATAGTCGAAAGTGATTGGAAGGCAACTAACACCCCTTCCACGCCCAACATTTCTCGAAATACATCCAATCAAAATTTTGAGATAGCCATTTTGTTCAGCGTAGTTGATTTCCAGATAAAAATATGTTTTTGAGGAGGTCACTTCCCCACAACCCTCAGGGCAAGGATTTTAAGTTATGCCCTGGGGGACATATAAGAACGATGTTGGCACAATATATCTTTTATTATTTATTTTTTTTTACTTTAGACCAGAGCACTTCGTATTAAAGAAGTTGTCGTAGAAACTTCGAAAAGGGCTCATTCATTTGGAAATCAGAGTGGCTTGTGCCCTTTTTAATAGTCGAAAGTGATTGGAAGGCAACTAACACCCCTTCCACGCCCACCATTTCCCGAAACACATCCAATCAAAATTTTGGGATAGCCATTTTGTTCAGCGTAGTTGATTTCCAGATAAAAATTATGTTTTTGGGGAGGACACTCCCCAAAGACCTCAGGGCAAGGGTCGTAAGTTATTCCCTTGGATCGTGTAATGTTTTTATAGAAAATGGTTTTGTAGAAACCTCAAAAAGGCTCAATTGTTTGCGAATTCAAAGGTCTCGTGCCCTTTTTAATAGTTTAAAGGGAGTTGAGGGTAACTAACCCCCCTCTCACGCCCACCTTTTCCCCAAACACATGCAATCAAAATTTTAAGGTAGCCATTTTTTGTTCAACGTAGTTGAAAGTTCCGGAAATAAGGTCTTTGAGGATGACAACCCCCTCCCCCACAGCCCTCAGGGCAAGGGTTTTAAGTTATGCCCTGGGGGCATATAAGGTTTTTATAGAACGTGTTGTCGTAGAAACTTCAAAAAGGCCCAATTCGATTGGAAATTGAAATGGCTAGTGCCCTTTTTAAAAGTCGAAAGTGATTGGAAGGCAACTGACACCCCTTCCACGCCCACCATTTCCCCAAACTCATCCAATGAAAATTTTGAGATAGTATTTTTGTTCCACGCAGTCTAAAGTTCAGGAAATTATACCTTCGAGCAGGACACTCCCCCCACAGTCTTCAAGGCAAGGATTATAAGTTATGCCCTGGGGCATATAAGTTTTTGTTGAAATCTTTATCCTAGAAACTTGAAAAAGGGCTCATTCGATTGGAAATTCAAAGGCCTAGTGCCCTTTTTAATAGTCGAAAGTGATATGAGGGCAACTAACCCCCCTCTCAAGCCCACCTTTTCCCCAAACACATCCAATTATGTTTCTCAAGAGGACACTCCCCCACAGCCCTCAGGAAATTATACCTTCGAGCAGAACACTCCCCCCCACAGCTCATTGCAAGGGTTGTAAGTTATGCTCGGGGGCATATAAGGTTTTTATAGAAAGCGTTGTCGTAGAAACTTGAAGAAGGGCTCATTCGATTGGAAATTCAAAGGGATAGTGCCCTTTTAATAGTCTTGAAAGTCATTGGAAGGCAATTAACCCGCCTCTCACGCTAACCTTTTCCCAAAACACATCAAATTACCACTTTAACGTTACCATTTTTTTCAACATAGGTTAACAGTGCCGCAACTAAGACTTTAAGTAGACACATCCTCCCACGGTAGCTAGGGCACAGATTGTAGGGTATACTCCGAGGGTATATAAGGTTTCTGTAGAACGCGTTGTCGTTGAAACTTCAAAAAGGGCTCACTCGATTGGAAATTGACATGGCTATTGCCCTTTTTAATAGTCGAAAGTGATTGTAAGGCAACTAACACCCCTTCCACACTCACCATTTCTCCAAAAACATCCAATCGAAATTTTGAGATAGCCCTTTTTTACGCGGTTTAAAATTCAGGAAACTATACCTTTGATTAAAACACTCCCCCCACAGTCTTCAGGGCACGGGTTATAAGTTATGCCCTGGGGGCATATAAGTTTTTATTGAAATCTTTGCCATAGAAACTTGAAGAAGGGCTCATTCGATTGGAAATTCAAAGGGCTAGTGAAATTTTTAATAGTCTCGAAAGAGATTTGAAGACAACTACCCCCCCCCCCTCTCTCGCCCACCTTTTCCCCAAACACATCAGATCACAATTTTTAGATAGCCATTTTATTCAACGTAGTCGAAATTTTTGGAAATTAGGTTTTTGAGGATGACAACGCCTCGACACCCAAAGCCCACAGGGCAAGGGTAGTAAGTTATGCCCCGGGGGCATATAAGGTTTTTATAGAAAGCGATGTTGTAGAAACTTCAAAAAGAGCTCATTCAATTGGAAATTGAAAGGGCTAGTGCCCTTTTAATAGCCGGAAGTGATTGAAGGGCAACTAACCCCCCTCTCACGCCCACAATATCTCCAAACACATCCAATCAAAATTTTGAGATATCCATTTTGTTCAACGTAGTCAAAAGTTCTGGAAACTAGGTCTGTTAGGATGATAACCCCATCAGAGCATTCACTGTAAGGGTTGTAAGTTATGCCCTGGGGGTATATAAGGTTTTTATAGATAGAGTCGTCGTAAAAACTTCAAAAGGGGCTCATTCAATTGGAAGTTGAGAGGGCTAGTGTCCCTTTTAACAGTTGAAAAGGACTAGAGGGTAACTACCCCCCTGTCACGCCCAGAATTACCCCAGAGCCACCCAATCAAATTGTTCAGATAGCCATTGTGATCAACGCAGCAGAAAGATCTGAACATTAGGTCTTTGAGGATGACACCCCCCCTAGCCCTCAGAGCAAGGGTTATAAGTTATGTCCTGGGGGCATATAACGTTTTTGTTGAAAGCGGTGTCGTAGAAACTTCAAAAGGGCTCATTTGATTGGAAATTGAAATGGCTAGTGCCTTTTTTAATAGTTGAAAGTGATTGGACAGCCACTAACGCCCCTCTCACGCCTACCATTTTCCCAGACACATCCAATCAAAATTTTGAGATAGCCATTTTGTTTAACATAATTCTAAGTTCTGGAAATTAGGTCTTAGAGGATGACAACCACCCTCACAGCCCTTAGGATAAGGGTTGTAATTTATGCACTGGGGGCATATAAGGTATATATAATCGAAAGGCCTTGTGCCCTTTTTATAGTCAAAAGTTTTTGGAAGGCTTGAAATTTTAATAGTAAAGATAGATGTGGGTATAATGTTATATTTTGTTGTTGTTGTTTAGACCTGGGCACTTCGTATCGAAGGAGTTGTCGTAGGAGCTTCGAAAAGGGCTCATTCAATTGAAAATAGAAAGGGCTGATGCCCTTTTTAATAGTCGAAAGTGATTGGAGGGCAACTAATCCCCCTCCCACACCCACCTTCCCATTTGCCTTTATGTTTAAAAACTAAATGTTGCCTTAAGATTAAATCAAAATGCACAGTGTTAATGCTTAATCCCAATAAGGCATCTCAGCAGTATGCCACGAACGACTGAGGATATTATGTTAACACTTTCGGGGCTACTTCTGCTCTTAAAATTTAACCAAATAAAAATAGCGTAAGTGTCGTCAGTAATCCAATCTATCAGAGAAAGTAAACAGATTTTTTCTTGTAAATGTTATCAAGTGTGCTATTGCCGAGCAATCAGAGAGGGTATAAAGTTAAATTAAGTGCTACTATTTGGGTACTGATTTACGTAAAGGTGTATTTAGATAAAGGTTGCAGAAAATTGTTTTCTGGAATGCAAATAGCAGGGCTAACTCTAAAGTCTTAAAAAACAAAAAAATTTTCAATAACATTCTTTTTTTTCCTGAAAAAACTATGTCAATATAAAACGAACAGAAATTAATTAAAAAAACTTTTTCACAAAATAGGCTAAGTTTTTCAAAAAAAGTAAAGAACTGAATTAAGCAAAAATAAGCCAAAACAAATTAAAGTAATCTACTAATCTCCAATCTACCACTAATCCTCATGTATAATTAAATAAACCCCAAAAAAAACAGAGATTACAAAAGTGACCGAGCCAAACCAAAAACGAGCAGAAAATAGCATAAATTAGATTCAAAACCCCTATGCCTTCCCAAGGCCAGTGCATAATTTTCTCTTTACTGAAAAAAATATGAATGAATGTGTATTGTCAGTTTAATATACATATACTGATATTTAGTAATCAAAATGTTAATATTACTTGATTTATTAAAGTTATAAAAGTAAAAACATTTATATTTTTTTCAGTAAAGTGCAAATTTTTTCAGTAAAGTGCGTGACTTTCTTCAAGATTCCTTGACCTTTAGGTGGTGTTTCTCCTTTTTTTCTAGAATTAAATAAAAAACAACAAGTTTTTAAATTGAAAGTAAGGAGCAACATTAAAACGAACAGAAATTATTACGTATATGAGGGGGGTTGCTCTACTTCAACACCTCGCTCTTTACGCTAAAGTTTTCTAGTCGTTTTAAAAAAAAAGATTCTTATTGTTCTAATTAAACGGAAATAGCGTTTCAGGAGTCGTTCTTAAAGAATTGGGACAAAATTCACACTTTGCGTAAAGAGCAAAGTGTTGAATTTTCTCAGGCTCGGAACTTTTGATGTGTAAGACTAAACTTGAAGAAACTTATATATTTGAAATCAGCATAAAAATTCGGTTCTTTTGATATATCTATTGGTATAAATATTCCGTTTTTTAGTTTCGGTCACTATTGAGCCGGGTCGCTCCAAACAGTTCGTTACCGCGAACTGTTTGAAAATCTGACAAATTTTCTCAGGTTCATAGCTTATGATAGTTAGCATTAAACTTGATGAATCTTGTATATTTGGAATCATTACAATAGCCGATTCTTTTGATCTATATATTGATATTAAAATTTCGTTTTTTAAAGTTTCGGTTATTATTGAGCCGAGCCGCTCCTTAATTACAGTCTGTTACCACAAACTATTTGACAAACGACTGAACTATTATATTTATATTGTGAATGTGCCAAAATAAAGAAGACGGGATTATGGCCAGTTGGAGCCAAAAAAAAAAAAATAGTTTCAGAAATAACAATGCATTATAGAACCTGTTATTTTAGCGTCTATAAAGAAGAAACTGGCAAGAGGAATTGAATTCACCCCAGAATATCTTAATTCAACTGAAAATAATGATTTGGCAACGTGTGCCTTGAAACTAAATCATAAATGACAATTTTGATAAAATAAGACGATAATTATATCAATGCGTAATTTAGATATTTCAGATCCCATAGGCGTTTGAGAATTCCTGACTGTTGCTAAATTATAATTCTGGTAACAACAGTTTTTCATATTTTTTTCGATAATATCATTATTATGATAACGCTCCTTTATCTTTTGTTTGGCTCTCTCAGTTTTGAATTCTCGATAGCCCTAGTCTGTTGATTACTGTTGGCCGTGTTCGTATGTTACAGCTATCGCTGCAACCACGATTCGGTATAGAAAAATACATTTTCCGGGATATGGTGTTGCTTTTCTGGGATATGGTCCCGTATTTGACCTACTTAGCTGCCTAATTCTCAGAGGTTCGTCACTTTCTATTCCAAGTAAAAAAAAGCCATAGGCTCTTTCCTGTTTGTAATTACCTTTGAATAAATGTGTCTCGTTAAGCATTAGTATAGATTACATAAAGGATTAACAAACAGGGACAAGTGCTGTGGTCTTCATTCTGATAATGACAAGTGGTCTGGATTACGTATTTTATAGTCATGAACAATCAGGGTTGCAGCATTAGCTAGCAACCTAGTAAGAGACGATCACGTCCCATACTAAGAAATACAAAAGCCCATAACTTCTAAAAATAGAGTAAGATCAAAACAAGAAGTATACTATCAGGTCCACCTTGTCCGAACCTGCTATATAGAAAACTTAAAGTCCCTTAGCTTGAACAACAAGGAAAATCCATTGACTTGAGAAACAAAAAAAGTGGCTGCATCCATGATATTCTGCATCGAAGGTATATTTTTTTCCTTCTCCGCAGTTAGCAGGGCACAGAAAAATCATAGGTAGCTGTTTAAGGGCTCATTTTAAATAAAATTGCTACATCAAGTGTTTTTGTAATTAGCAATAATTAGTTTTTAAAATGAAATCAATTTTTACGAAAAACTGCATTGTCGTATAACACTTGAGTAGTAAATGTTATTAACATCATCTTGCATATGAGTATCAAAATGCAATTTCATTTTTAACTACATACAGGATCAGTATAATTTTTTTTTATATAAATGGAGCTTACCTAGTAAAAGACGATCACGTCTTATACTAAGAAATAAAACATCCAATAAATTTTAAAAATAGAGTAAGATCAAAACAACAAGTACACTACTAGAACCGCCTTGTCCGAAACCAATATAGAAGAAACTTACAGTCCCTTGGCTTGAACAACAAGGGAAGTCTATTGGCTGGAAAAACTACAACAGTGGCTGTAGCCAAGATATTGTCCATCGCGGGCGTCTTTTTTTCCACAGCTAGCGGGGCACTGGAACATTACAGTGAGCTGTTTAATGGCTCGTTTTAAAGGATATTCCTACATCTAGTGCTTTTTGTAACTAACAAAAATAAATAGTTTTAAAATGAAATCAATTTTTACGAAGAACTACATTTTCGTATAACACTTGAGTAACAAATGTTATTAACAATATCTTGCATACAAAGATCAAAATAGGATTTCATTTTCAACTACACATAGGATCGGTATAGTTCTATATAAATGATACCTATGCATCAGGGTTGCGACAGTAGCTAGCAACCTAGTAAGAGACGATCCAGTCCCATACTAAGAAATACAATAGCCCATAACTCCTAAAAAAGTGTCAGATCGAAACTCGAAGTAAACTATTAGAACCACCTTGTTCGAAATTCCTATAGAGGAAACTTGCCGTCCCTTGGCTTTAACAAAAAGGAAAATCTATTGGCTTGAAAAACAAGAAAAGTGGCTGAGACCACGATATTCTGAATCGGAGGCATCACCGATACCATGGGGAGAAGTCTCGTATATAATATGCTATGATCAGAACAACAATTCTTTTTAGGCTCGTCTCATCAAAAAATATCCATGAGTACTACTACTACTACTAACAACTCACCGCAGCACCAAGCCACATGAGGCCAACGCAGCTACGCACGCTCCTCCACCATCCCAATCTATTAAAAGCCTCTCTTTTCACACCCTCCCACGAAGTTCCCATTTCTTTTAAATCTTTCTTTATGACGTCTTCCCACCCCAGACGAGGACGACCTGCTTTCCGTTTAGCCCTAGACGGTTGGCCGAAGTGAACAATCTTCAGCAATCTGTCATCCTTCATCTACACAACGTGCCCTGGCCATCTCATCCTTTCTTTCATTATAGCCCTAGAGAACGGCACTAAACCACATTTTCCGTACAGCCTATTGTTTGAAATACGGTCAGTCATCCGGGTACCCAGAACAATCCTTAAGCAATTTCTCTGGAAAACATGTAGCAAATCTTCATCCGCTTTTCGAAGCGTCCATGCTTCAGAGCCATATTTGACTACTGTCATCACTGTAGCTTCTAATATTCTAATTTTGGTTTGCAGACTTATCTTCCTATTCTTCCAAACTTTTTTTTTAACTGTGAAAAAACACCCTGAGTACCCTTGCATGCAATTCAGAAAGCACTGAATTGGAGAAGTAGCTTAATTCATTTTGTAAAGAAACTAGTTCCTAGGGTTTAATCACTGTAATTTAAAGCTTCAGTCCTTGCTCCTCTCTGTGAAGTTTCTCTTTTCTTCGATTTTAGTCGTTTATTAAGTTTTCCTCCCTGTGAAGTTTCTCTTTTCTTCAATTTTAGTCATTTATTAAGAGTTTTCCTCCCTGTGAAGTTTCTCCTTTCTTCGATTTTAGTCGTTTATTAAGAGTTTTCCTTCGTGTGAAGTTTCTCTTTTCTTCGATTTTAATCGTTTATTAAAAGTTTTCCTCCCTGTGAAGTTTCTCTTTTCTTCAATTTTAATGATTTATTAAGAGTTTTCCTCCCTGTGAAGTTTCTCCTTTCTTCGATTTTAGTCGTTTATTACGAGTTTTCCTTCGTGTGAAGTTTCTCTTTTCTTCCATTTTAGTCGTTTATTAAGAGATCAATTGAGCTTCCCAAAATGAATTAAGCCAAAATAAATCTTTTCCGTGCACCTGCTCTGGTTGGGGCACCGAGCAGCACCTGGCAGGAAATGCAAGTGAGTAATTCAGTTTTTAAAGACAAAGATGATCCTACCATGGTCAGTACTTAACACGTTTCATCGTTGCCACAGTATGGATTGAACCGGAATCCCTCCAAATAGAAGAAAAGTTTAACAACTATATAGTTACCATGAGTTCTACAAAATTCAAGCAATGCTAAAACTCTTCCTTTATCAATGACTAAATAAAAATCAAAGGTCAGCATAATAATATTTTCAGTTTTATTCATCTTTTAACAACGATAATTCAACTTCCCAAAATAAATTAAGCTAAAAACATCCCCAGAAATACAGAAAAAAAAAACCTAAGAAACTTACCAACAAAAAAGAAATCCTATAGAACTCAGTGGGATATTACAGAAGTAACTTTTATAGCATTTACTGCAATACCAACGCCACTATGATGGATCGTTAGAATGACAAGGCAACTTACCAAAATGCAATGTATCTGTCTGATATCAGCCTTCACATCAAGCCAGATAAGCACATTTTTTTTAAACTATAATGGTTTTCTAGATGGCTTGTTTTGAGAATATATTAAAGTATTTGAACACTTACAACAGCCTGTCAAAATAGGTATTAAAGTCACATCATGTATAACATGTTCAATATTTTGCAATCTTTTACAAAGGTCAGCATCCGCTGGTTCGCCTCAAGCCTTTTCTACGAAGAGATCCACATCAAAATATAAAGATTACAAGAAGAGGGTATTAAGATAAGCAAAATATATATATATACGGAACTACTTCAGTCGGATATTAGGGCAAATTTACAATTATTAAACGCAAGAAAAGCCTTTTCGCGTTGAAGCATATGTGAGAGTACCTAAAAAGCGATCCCATATAGAAAGTGTGGCATCATGCAACAGATAATTTATATTTTTTCATATTGCATACCTGTATAATCTTCTTATGACTATATTTCTCCTACTTTTTCTTTATTATGTCGAAACATGTCAGAATCCTTAAATACATTCTTGGACATTCCGCAGAATGACTTTCTTTTTACGAAAATCTAGGAACAAATCGCAAGTATAGCTTTCAATGTTTGCTCCTCAGATATACTCCGGTTCGAGCAATTACAAATATACCTTACCCCGGGGGGAGAGGTTCGCCGGGTTTGACCCCTCCCCATAATCTCGGTCCAACACGTAGACACATAACAAAATACACATAATTTTTTATGTTCTTTATGTAGCCCCCCCCCCTCCAACAAAAAGCCTGGATACACCCTTGTGCCATACGCTTTTAACCAAGGAGTTTTTTTACGATTCAAAAAATTCCACCTTTGGGAAACGGCTCTTCTTTTTGTAAAGGATGGCGCAAATGATGCTTTAATTACGAACAGCAGTTATCTTGACATCAGCCAGTCCATTTGGCTCAGAACGGCAAACAAAGATGTTACTTAATTTTCCCAAAACGATACATAGCTTTGTGTTTAAAAACGATAATTAGGTATGTAATATGGAAAAATATAAATTATATGTTGCATGATGCCACACTTTCTATATGGGATCGCTTTTTAGGTACTCTCACATATGTTTCAACGCGAAAAGGCTTTTCTATTGTTTAATAATTATAAAAACGATAGTTAAAAACAAAGGATAATTTCGTTTTTAACGAAAAACACCACGTGTTAATAGTCGTTTCATAGGGAGCTTACTCCACTGGTCTCCTCATCACTCACAGGCCAATATATTATTACTACACGCAACGCAAGGATCCAGCTATTCAAATCATCTGCTTTAGAAACAACAATAAACTTGAATTTAAAAAATAAAGTAAGGTCTAAATATATAAGAGAAATAGATTCAGCTATGCAAAAACCTGAATCGAAAGTAAAAAAAAATAGAAAGAAAGTAAAGTATATTTTAAGAAAAAAACAGAGCTTTAATTATTTCTGATGAGAAGATCCAACTGAAAGAAGAATAAACAGTCATCCGGGAGCGAAAGGTATAAATCTTTTTTATTTCGTGTCTCGTTCTGTGAGGCAAGTTGAAAAGCTTTGTTGATGTTCTAAGCTAAATAAATGGTTCTAAATGGTAATAGGTGCTTGCGAGGGCGCATCCAGAATGTTTTTTTTGGAGGGGGGCTTACAAAAGAAAACTTTAAAAACGCATCAAAATTTGTTTATATGCATTTTTGTTACACTTTTACGACACAGGCAAAATTTCGGGGGAGGGTAACCCTCTCCCCTCCCCTGGATACGGCCTTGGGTGCTTAGTATGATAAAAAAAAAAGACCAGAACAGAGCATTCTATTCCATCTAAAAGAACTTAGAATTGCAACTAAGACACGCGCTGTTATTCAATCTATTTTATAGGGGGGACGGGGCATCTTTGTATTTTTATTTTTTCAAATTAATTAAAACTTATACAAGGACTAAAACGGTATATTTACAAGAATTTACAATGAAAAAAGAAAGAAGTAAAACAAAACGACACAAGCTGTTCTGAAGATAGGCATTAAAGCAATATTCCTTATTATTTATGTTAGAACAAACGAGACAATGAACTGCAATAATTATAATGTAAAATTAATCTTTCGGCTAAAAAAAAAAGAGATTCAAAAACCAAAGGAGATTCGACTTACGACTAAACAAGCGAATGTCACTGAAATAAAAAGAATTTGAATGTTTAACTACTTCGACTGACAGTCACTGGAAGGTGTATATTGCGAAACCAGGCTTTTAGGCTACACTTCTACAAACTTTATTATAAAGACTACCGATGGATTTGTTTTAGATCCACTGAGCCTACCAGAAGGGTGGAAAAAAGGTGGCAAAAACTCCACAAGGAGCCTAGACTGAGAGGTCTGATTCCAATAAAAATATGGTTTCTGGTGAGGGTGAATCAGGGAAATTGGAAGGATGATTTTCCTATCAGACCCATCCTAACTTCAATACATATGCTCTTTACGAATGATAATTGGCACTGCATTTTCAGTTCTTACTTCTACTTTGTTTTTTATTATTTATTATTTTATTTTTACTATTCTTTTTCACAAACATAGAACCCGTGTAGATTAAAATTTAACTTGAACTGGCACATAATCTCTAACATTTCGCCATAGTTTTTAGTTTAGACATACGGAAACAGTCTTGTTTTGCAAAGTTAAACCGACCACGTTCTTGAATATGTGATACTGGAATTTTAAATGAGACTTAGAAAATGGTAAATGCTTAGAGAGCACTAAACTTTTTAAGTTCAGAAAACATCAGAATTTCAAGAGAAAAAACTCCAGAATAGAACGAATGTTAGAAATAGCGGTACTGGTGCATTATATCCAATACAGCGCTATAGACTGTACAATGAAATAATAATGGAAGCCCGTCAAACGGGTATTTGCAAGAGATAAATGGATTGCAAAGCATGATTGCTTATTGCGTTTACAATATTTAAACTGTTATTTTTTGGGGTTTAGGGGGGGAGGTACCTAGGTTAGGTTACTACTTAATATATGCTATGCTTCACCCCCCCCCCCTAATGTGCAAATATATAGCCCAAGTTTGTTTCTAAACTATTAAATCTTCATCCTATTTTATTTCATTAGCGTTAACCAAACTTGACTTCTTACCTGGGTTGGATATAATGGACCAGTACCGAAACAGATGTAAAACAAATGCATCAAAAATAAATTTAGGAAAATAAACAGTGTCCTACTAAGGATTTTGATAAACTACTTTGTACTACATTATAAACTACATAAAAAATTAAATTAAGTCCAATTCCAGTCGCAAACTGCAGAAATGGACCATGTCCTAAACATATGGAATTAAAAATTGCATTACTCTGGCAAATCCTAATAAAATACAACATAAGCAATAATAGCCTTAGGCATTCAATGTTCAGAGTATACTATATTCATTTTTGAATTGACCAAAGGGACAAGTTATTATCCAATTTATTATCCCAGCTAATATTTCTTCATTACTAATATAAGTTATAGCAACTTAATTTTATGATATTTTGGTTGGTCTTACAGGCTATACTATGTTTATTTTGAATTACCCAAAGAACAAGTTATTGTCCTATTTATTATTCCCGCTATTATTTCTTCATTACCAATATAAGTAAGTAATTTAATTTTATGATATTTCAGTTGGTCTTACTGGCTATACTATATACACTATTCAGGATATACTCTATTTATTTTTGAATTACCCACAAGAACAAATTATTGTTCCATTTATTATTCCGGCTATTATTTCTTCATTAGTAATATAATGTATTTTTGAATTATCCACAGGAACGAATTGTTGTCTTATTTATTGTTCCAGCTATTAACCCTTCATTAGAAATATATGATATAGTAATTTAACTTACCGATATTCTAGTTGGTGTTACTGGCTATACTGTATTCTATGTTATATGGTCTATATAGAATATTCTAACCTAAATTGGCTATACTATATTCAAGATATACTAATTTATTTTTAAATTACTTATAGAAACAGGTTATTGTCCTATTTATTATTCAAGCTATTATCCCTTTATTACTAATATAGTCATTTGATTTTATATTATAGCTGGTCTTACTGGTCTGTAATTTTTGTTTTTCATTTTAAAACTTCGCTGGTTCTTCAACCTATCCACTACCCAGTATTCTTCAGCCTATCCACTACCCAGTATTTCTTTTTCTATTCTCTGTATTTTTTCCTAATTTTCACCCTTATTTTACAATTTATTTTTTGATGAGTGTTACATAATTCTACTATTGGTTTTTCCCGAGCTTATCCTCACGGCTGTGTAATTTCAACTTTTGCACATGTTCCTTTTTTGCAGTAAGCACCTGAAATTATCTTCATTGTACGAGCTCATTAATCAAACTATATACAAATCAATGTTCACCCTACCTATTTCAAATTCCCACTAAGCAAATAAACTTGTTCTATTCATTTCAACAAGAGACTGAACAACTCATTTACAGAATTGGCGAGGCAGTGTCATAAACCAATCATAACTAGAGATTCTTCATTAGAAATCAGCTAATGGGCGTGGCCATTCTTTTTCATTGACCCATTCTTGGATATATCAGGGGACTTAATTTTAAACAAATAGATGTTGAAATAGTCACAAAGCTCGTAGCAAACTTTCATTGAGTATCGCATGAAATCGAATGTGACCCATACCTGAAAGAAAATGGTTTAAGAAAATACCCTTTTTCAATTTTATAAACACAAAAAAGAGATTGTATTACCGTACACAGGAAAACACTGAAAAAAAGTAAGAGAATATTAGAAGTAATTAGAAGTAAGGAAGTAAGAATATTTATTAAAGATATAAGAAATAAAGTAAAAAAAAAGATAAAAATAATTCAGAGAAAAAGACCAAGAATAAAAAACAAGTAAAAATACCTGAAAATAAGTTAGAGCAAGAATAACATAAGTAAGAATGAAAAATACGAATGAAGCAAATAAAGAAGTAAGAATAATACCATTCTATGAAGAAAAGAGTAATATTATCAAAATGTATAGTATTTACTAAAAAGAGGCTGAATTATCATAGACAGAAAAGTACTGAACTGGAATAAAGAAGTAAGATGATATTTATTAAAGATATAAGGGTACTTGTATATTATATGGTACACACTCGATAATTTGGATCTATAGATCAGACAATAACCGGTTTAAACCTGTCAGTATTTAAAGAAAATTAGCTTAGGAGTAGAAATCACGTTGTAGGTATATTTTTATTAAATATTTAATATATAGAGAGGGTATTTGGTTGGGTTAGGTATTCAATGTAATGCGTTCTGTGCGGCCCCCTACCATAATTCTTTATTGTAGTTTTCATAATTTTCTTACTAAAGTGCTGTATTTTCATCGTATTTTTTGTATATTTCAGTAGAATTAACCTAACTTCACTTCTCGAGTGTGTACCATATAATACGTAAGTACCGATGTAAGATATAAAGCAAAAAAAAGGATCGAAATAATTAAGAGAAATAGATCAAGAATAAAAAGTAAGAGAACGTAAAAATAAAAATGAAGTAAATAAAGAATGAAGAATAATACCATTCTAAGAAGAAAAGAGGTGAACATCCACACTCTTTAACAAATTAAATAAAAAAAAAACAAGGTTTTAACTGAAAGTAAGGAGCGACATTAGAACTTAAATCGAATAGAAATTATTCCGTATACGAAATGGGCTGTCCCCTCCTCAACGCCTCGCTCTTTACGCTCTAGTTTTTATTGTCTAAAAAAGTAGAGTTGGGACAAAGTCAAACTTTAGCATAAAGAGCGAGGCGTTGAGGAGGGGACAGGCCTTTCATATACGGATTTATTTCTATTCGTTTCAAGTTTTAATGTCACTCCTTACTTTCAGTTAAAAACAAATATTTTTTTATTCAATTTCTGAACGTTTTTCAACTAATACAGGTTCGAATTTGGCTCACCAATTTTGGCAGATTTATTCCGTATATGAAGGGTTGCCCCTCCTCAATACCTTGCTCTGTACGCTAAAGGTGTTAGCACTTTTAAAAAAGCTTCCTATTATAATTAAACGGCTTCCCTGTTTCAGTAGCCGTTCTTAAGAAATTGGGACAAACAGTCAAACTTTAGTGTAAACAGCAAGGTATTTAGGAGAGGGCAACCCTTAATATACAGAATAATTTCTGTACGTTTCGAGTTTTAATGTTGATCCTTACTTTCAGTAAAAAAAAAAAAATAGATTTGTAAAAAAATGTAATTTCTGATCGTTTGTCAAATAATGCCGGCAAATCTGGCTCACCCTACATGAAATATACCCACCATCACGGACATCTCCACATATAAAATTTGTCATAGAGAGTAAGACAATTAAAAAGAATTAAGACAATTAAAATGAGTAAGACATTTAAAAAGAATTTCGTATAGTAATTATGTCAAGTCCCCCCCCCCACCACCCGTGTAGCATTTCCCCTGAAAAATTCACCCCCTCAAGAAATTGCCCTCCCCCAAAAATATTCTTCCTATAGAAATCACCCCAACTACCCCCCCCCCCAAGTCTATAATTTCCCAATAACAAGTACTATACGTAAAGAATGGGCAAATTTAATGACTTACAGGCCTGTCCCTAGGGACTGTGGGGGGTTATTTTACACCTAAGGACATAGTTATTTGCTCTTTCAACTATACTGAACAAAATGGCTATCTCAAAATTTTGATCAGAAAACTTTGGTGAAAAAATGTTTCGTGGGAGGGGGGCCAGTTGCCCTCCAATGCTTTTTGTATCTTAAAAAGGCACTAGACCTTTTAATTTCTGTTCAAATGCACCCTCTTCCGATCTTCTATAATACGATCACCCCTTAAAAAAAAAAAAAAAAAAAAAAAAAAAAACGAAAAAAAAAAAAACACCCATCCATGATCTGTCTTCTGGCAAAAATAGCAAAATTCCACATTTTTGCAGATAGGGGCTTAAAACTTCTACAAGAGAGTTCTTCGGTACGCTGAATATGATGGCTTGATTTTCATTAAGATTCCTTGAATTTTAGAGGGTGTTTTTCCCGCAATTCAAAAATCAGACAAATTTTCTCAGGCGCGTTACTTTTGATGTGTAGAACTAATCTTGATGAATCTTATATATTTGGAACCAGTATAATAAGCTGATTCTTTTGATGTATCTACTGATATTGAAATTCCGTTTTTGAGAGTTTCGGTTACTATTAAGCCGTGTCGCTCCTTACTAACAATTCGTTACCACGAACTGTTTAAATGGTATATTTTATAAGAATGGCATTCGTATAACGGTGTACGAATGGTATTCGCGTAAGGGTATACGAATTCTTTGCTCTATAAGTAACACCAACTCGTACAGACTCTATAGCCTTGAATCGAGCGTTACAATCAAGCCACACTATGGCTCCAGGAATTTTCAGAGGACCCCAACCCTGGATAAAAAAAATCCTTTAACGAAAAAACTGTTTTGAAGTTCATTCAAAAGATGGACAATAAAACACAGCAGGGACATAAGAGGTTGTATCCTAAAAATGAACTTTTTTCGGTTTTACGAAAAAAGTTTCGGTTATAGCAGCACCTCCCTTTTACATAAAGACTGTTTGTTACGGCCTTGTATCCAAACAGATAAGTCATCACTGATCTTCTCCTTTTTTTGTATGACGCCGTTGAAAGTTTTACATATCTAAAAATTCAGTTTGCGTGTCAAACCGAAAGAACAGAACCTTTTTGAAAGGATTTTGGACAGACAAACAGTCTGGCTGAGTCTTCTTGCATTGGATGATAGGATATTTGTCTTCTGAGTAACAATGTTCCTCTATGATATTACTAAATTTTAAAATTATTTTAAAACTAATTTAATTTCTAAACTAAGAAATTAAGTTTAAAATCATGCTCCCAAATTGTTTCGTTTTTATATGTCTACCCACTTAACCTAAGTAAAATTCCCGTCTAAACCTGTCTACCTGTAAACCTTTAACCAGTAAAGCCTGTCTAAATCCACGACCGTTATTCACAACAGGTGTTAAAATCAGACCAAACTAAGGATATGTCTATTTTTTGCTCTATAAATGAACTTTTTTCAGTTTTACACCCCTCCCTAAAAAAAACATGAGAGGTTGAAAAATGTGTATTTTATGTTAAACAGACAGAATTAGGTAAAATAATATATAATACGTAATAATAAAAATGTGACAGTGTAAAATACATAAAATAAAATCTTACAAGAGAACTGAAAACCTAATATTGTGTTTCAGTCTTTTAACTGTAACTATTGACAAGTTGTTTATATTGAAGAATCAAAAGTATGATAAAAGGAAAATAATGAACTTGATCTTGGGTTTTGTTCGGATTAACTGCATCATTATGCAGTTGACGAAATCACGAGAAAATGACTCAGAATGAATTGAACTCGTAACTCGCTCCCAGAGGGAACCAGTTTGCAGCGTTGCTAGTTTGTATCAGTGATAAACGTCGTCCTTTCAGAGTTTGAAGAGAAACTAAGTACAACAACAACCTGTCATTTCTTCTGAAATATGTTAACGAAAATTCCCGATCAGTTCCCAATTCCGTGGGACCATAATTAAACATTTTTAAAACCAAAGCACTGTTTAGTCTTCAAATCAACATCTTTCGCTTTAATCACCTGAGGAGATTTTTTATGTCCTCCTTCACTATACCGTTCGCTCTTTTAGTGCTCATGTTGAGTAGTGCTCATGTAAAGTAGTGCTCATGTTAAGTAGTGCTCATGTTAAGTAGTGCTCATGTTAAGTAGTGCTCTTTTAGTGCTCATGTAATTCACCACTCAAAGGCGAATTGTAAGAAATATTTTCTTATCTAAAGACGTCAATTTGTTTGTTTTTTTCAGCGTTACAACTGAAACTGTTTTACCTCATACACCCATTTTAGACTATGCTTGTCCTCACTTCAATAACACAGGTCACTTAAGCGAAAACTTTAGTCATTTGTTGTCGACTCCCTATTCCCTATCCCTATTTCTCCCTATTCCAATAAACTATCCAAATACGAAAAATCCCTTCTTTATTCTTAAACAGACAAATCACAACTAACAAAATGAATCACACCAAAAATCATTATAGTTCAGTTCAGTCATCTCGACACTCGATGACGTAATAACACGTATACAAAAAGGCTTCACACGAAAAAGGATTAACTATACGTTATTATATAGTCCATTCATGACAATCTTAACAAAAAAGAATTAAAAAGAATCCAGATTAATTATTTTAGATTTTGGTAATTTTTGTTGTTTGTTCCTCCTTGGACAAAAAACCGGGTTCTTATTAAAAAATTTCTTCTTCCTGATATTACAGTAAATTGGAAGTAGTAGACAGAAGGCTTTCAAATACCGCATGTACCCGCATTTTCCCTCACCACCGCCTTATCAGGTTTTTCTGTTGTTCTAAGCAAAATATTCCTAAGCTTTGAGTTCATTTAAACAGTAATTGAAAAGAACAGTTTTTTTAGGGGTATTTGCTGTCGTTGTTAAAGTAGAACTTTTCCAAAGTTATTGAAGTAATCGAAGATTTTCCTATAAGGGGGGGGGGGGCAACTGGCCAGCGAAGTTGGTCCATTTTCTCTGATTTGGTCCAAAATTTAGCCAACACTCCTCTTTGACTATTTTCAAAAGGACAAACAGTTTTTTAAGGGACACTGCCCGTCCTTATACCCTTAGCTAGATATAAACTTAATAGGTATTTCATAAGAAATTTCTATTCATATATTTCATCATTTTGTGAGCATAAATAGGAGGCACACCCGAAACACACTTTAACTTGAGGGCCATAAAACCTCAATAAGAAAGGAGGGGGAGATGGAAGCATCAAGGCCACTTCAAGATCGCACTCCAAGATAAGAGATACAAAAGGGAGTAGGCTGGTTCTCTTATTTTTGTTTCTTTTCTAAGTGGTATTCTTACATCTTAAAAAAAAATTCATAAATAAATCCCTTTTTCTGAAGAATAAAACAGAAAAGACTTACCATACAAAGCCAAAGAACGTAATACTCTGGGAAGAATTTGTCAAAATACTGATTGAGGAAAACAAACAAGGGTCCAATCATAGACGAGTCCAAGTAGTTCAGCTCACTTTTGGACATATGGGCAATCTAAAAATGTAGGTGCATTAAATAGAGAATTCAAGTGAATCAAATTCAGAAAAAAAGAAGAAAAACGCAGGTTTGAAGATCCAGGCTCGAAAACCGAATTGAATCGTTTTGGTTGTATTTCTAATAAACGAGTAGGCAACTGTAACGTCTACTTGGTATATTTAATTTTGGAAGGTTTAGGGAAAGGAGTGAGTGAGGATAGGAATATTTTGGAAAGAGCAGGGGCACAACTACGTATTCGAGCGCCTGAAAAAATTCAAAGAACTATCCGCTCCCTCTCCCCTGGTCAAAACATGGTAGCTACGAGTAATTTTTAACGGTTTCTTCAAATAACACAGACCTAAGAATTAGCAGGTAGGTATTATAATGCAAGGAGAATTAGAAAAAACAACATTGTGATAGTTGAATAATTCCCAAAATCACGTACCTTAGAAATATCAAAAACAAGATGTTTGATACGGAGTTCTGTTAAAATTTGTTAGTACCTCCAAAACTAGCTGATCTGGAGGAACAGTTGAGAACTGGAGCTGTTGAAGAATTTCAAAATACTCCCCCCCTTGTGAGGGGGGGGGAGAAGGATCCATACACTCTGGGTGATAATTCTGGGTAAATAACACTCTGAGTCCAGGCTCAGACATCGACGGCACAGTACCTTCATATCCCTTCCCCACTCTTGGGTACACCTTGTCAGCTGTTGGACTCTTCCTTTCCCATAATGTCCCCTAGCTTAAGATTAGATGCATAGTAAATCCCCAGCCAGTATCTAATCCCAGCTGAAAATTTTTCTACCAGACATCTCCTTGTTTCCCTTATCCTCTTAATCACAATGAATAATTTTTAACAATCCCGCCGAGTAACACCTAAAGAACTACCATCAAGAATTAGAATCAGAGGGAGTTTTGTAAAAAAAAAAGGGTAGTTGGTGCAATATTATGACGGTCATGGTATTCCATAAATTACATCCCTTACAAGATTATCTGAATATTTCTATAAAAACAACATTCCCATACGGAGGTCTATTAAATGTACGACACAAAATTGGTAGGTCTGGAAATTATGTCTTTGAGGAATATAGAAAGGGTGATCATATAAACTTTGGAGGGGGCACATTGGATTGGTAATCAGAAGCTCTAGTGGCATTTTTACGACCTTCAGAACTGGCTTTGAACTCCTGAAGTCACCAAGAAATTCCGTTTTAACTTGGAACTCTTCGGAATGAAGAACATAAATTATCATATTCCATTTCAATTTATCCAAAAGCCTTGCTTTGATAGGGTAGAAATCACACGGCGTAAGAATTTCAACATGCATGCTCACTACAATCAAAACTATATTCTTGTAATGCCTTTGTTTGCATCTGTTTAATAAATAAAATAATCGAATTTTACAAGTTTCAATTAGCATTTCCTGATCAATTGAATTCTTAAGCTTCAAAAAAGGAAAACAAATATTTTAGAAAAATTGCAAATAATAAGCCATTTACACGTATTTTAGAATAGGAAAGTTGCTTTACAATCTTGAACGAAAACGGACAAAAAGTACATTAAACTTGTTACCCTTCGTGACATTCTGATCTGTTTCCACTTATTAACATCCTGGGGAACAGACAGTTGTGTTTAGAATGGCGTAAAATTACCCTTACTTTGGTATACCACTACTTTTAAGTTTTCTTATTTACTCTTAAGTTTTCAACGGTCTTAGCCAATGTCGCCAATTATTTGACTTAGGGCAGAGGTCAGTGGTGTGACTGTGTAAGCTCAGCCAGAGTCGACCCCGCTCTAAATGAGTACCTGGAGAAATCTATGGTAGGTAAACAGGAAGGGTGTGCGAAAGCACAGGATGGTTGGTCTCCAGCCTCCTTTTACACTTCCTGGCTGAAGGGCCATGAAATGGAGATAAGAACCACCTGTTTGGATTATTAAGTCCTGTGCCATCTCTTCTCTCTATTACTCTGAAGATGTAGCCAAAAATATATTATTAGGGATAATTCCTTAAAACAAGGCTATTCTAAGGGGGTTGCCGGGTCAAATCGTCAACACGTTAATTAAATTTCTTGAGCAAGCTTCCACCAAATTCAATAAAATATTAGACTTTGTAAGTTGCGCAAGTTGATTAGGACAAAAATAATTTTGATTCTTACAAAATAAAAGTTTCTACCTCAAATTTTTGCACCACTTACATCGTGTCATCCTAAACAGCCATCTGGTTCACATATGTCTTAGAGCCAACCCTCCATTCTCCACCTTATTTGCCTGCTCCCATATTCCAGCAACGGCTCAATAATTATGGCATAGTTTAGTTATCTTTTACAGCAGCATTGGCATATATTTTTTACGAATTTGGGACAAGATAAAATTGATTTTTAAGTTGGCGTTAATCACAACTGAATGCTGAATTTTCACTTAATAGTCAAAAATATACTTTAAGGTAAAAAAATGAACAAACTAAAACAGATCAAGAGGTTCGCAACACTAAGAAAAGTCGCTGAAAAAAAACGAAAAAAAAAAACGGAAAATTAACAATCAGTATTGAATATCATCCAATGAGGAAGGGGAAGTGTCGGTTAAATAAATTCCGATGAAACATGTATGGATGCATTACGCGCTAAAAATGGCGATGGAAGATCTATTCACTTGTATTTTATACTGAATATAACAATCTTAAAAATCTGAAACAGTCAAAATTTACATGATGAAAATCTATCTTCAAAATTCTACAAAACGAACATTAAGTGTACACAACAATATAAAAAAAAGACAATAGATATTAATACAATAAAAGAGCCTAAAAGAACATAAGGAAAAAAGGGGAATGGCCGAGGACAGGACTTCCTTATGAAAGACTGTAGATTCGCATATTTCTATAGCTCTGGATTCTGTACTGGACGGGTGTAAGCTAAGAAACATTAAGCACATTTTCCCTTGGAAAATTAATTTTAGCTGAATCGCAAGGGTCGAAAAAAGCAAATGAGTGCGAGCGTTCATTGTGGCAAAAATATGAGCGCTATATTTTAAACCTTTCTTTTACTTTAGCAATGCCAGGCTCATTGAATAAATAAGTATAGGGTAGTAAATATCTCTTAAAAATGACAGGACAGACATGCTAAAAAACAGTATTAATAGAGGCATTACAATTCAATTCAATTTTATTACAAAATGATATAACACATAACATCAATCCAAGTGGCTACCCAAAGAAAGAAATAAAAGCACTTGATACTGGGTGACCACATATATAACAATCACTTAACAAACAAATATCTTAACAAACAAAAAAAAAAAAAAAAAATGGAAATAAATAATAATAAATAAACAACCAAATTATGACCAATCTCTAATCATAAAAAAAAATAATAAAAAAAATCCTCTATGAACCAAGACCCAAAAGTAAATTTTTCATTTTTCTTTTTTAAACAAACCAAGGTGCTCCACCAAACTGGAAGAGAATTCTAAACCTTAGGACCTATATACCTGACAGAAAAACCTGCTCTAGTTCAACTTCTGTATTCAGTGACTAGATTGTCAGCATTGCGGGTACTATATCTATGAAGTGATTTATTTTCTCTGTAAAAACCATGAAATACAATTCCAACATTATTACGAGAACATTCCTGCTTGGTAGTTAGGAAGTTGCCCGACCTTTAAGTTTATTATAACATGCCTCAGTGGCATTGACTTTTTCTAAGTATCCACCAATAAGTCGTATAGCTTTGTTATGAAGAATTTGTACTCGTTTGAAGTTTGAATAAAAGTTGCTTGACCACAACACACATCCATATGAAGTGTATGGGTGGACTAAAGCATTATATAAAAGTAATAAAATTTGTGGTGTTAAAAAATTCTTAAAATTTCGAATTGCTCCAACTCCTTGTGCGACTTTCGTTGCAATAACATCACTATGTCGTTTCCACGAAAGATTGCAATCCAGGTAGAAACCAAGGTGTCGCGCTTCGTGCACTTGTCTCACTGGCTCCTTTGCAAACAAAATTTTTCCATTAATGTCCTTGGGCTCACGAAGTGTGGAGATGTGGCAATTTATTATATGTGCAAATCTAATTCAAATATTAGCTTAAAATGTTAAAAACAACAGATACATTACTAAACAATACAGGTAATTCCCTTGAACTGTATTTGAAATCTTTTTAGGATTAAGACCATTCTGAGATGAGATAAATCTTCAGATAATAATCATACCTCGTGGTACCATTTTCAACAAAGAGAATCAAGCTACCAACTCTAGCTTAAACAGATATAGAATGTGAATCTTACAGTCTATAATGCTACTATGTGTTACTAAGAGAAAATGGAATCATTTTTATTTGAAAAAGTAGTTGGTATATGGTTTCTTAAACAAAGAGCAGAAAAAGAACAGAAAACCCAGCTTTATTCTGCGACAAAGAGCAGAAAAAAGAAATATAAAGTGTGCTTTTGTTTTTTAGTTTTGAAAATTTTACGCTCTTAAACTTTTACACCTAGAACACTTACTCATTGGCTCTCGTCACGCCAAGGCAATACCACAAAAACTAAAGGTATGTGAGGGTATGTGTGTTATATGTGGATGCCGTTAGGATAGTTTACCTACAAGCCACCCTGTGAAAGAATGTCCTTACCGACCATGTGAAGAAATGGATCCCTAAGGGTAAGGTATTTCCATGCCCTTCCTAAAGGGAATGGTACTTCCAAAAGGGTACAGCACACACCATTACGGGAATATACAATGACTACACATAGCTGTATCGACATAATAGCAGTGATAAAAAAAAGTTGAATGTAACTCTTACCACAAGTTTATTAGTAACTTTAGCTGCAACGAGTCCAAAAGCTAAAACATACAAGGCAGCATGGCTTTCATACAGCTCCGGGGATTTCCCAGCAATGACATAGGCAGGAACAAGGACCATGCATATGGGTATGGCAGGTGAGAGAACGCTTGTGCCCTAGATAAAACAAATAATATTAGAGCATAAAAACAGGGTCTGAAATTGGTCCTAGAAGAAAAATATAGATGATATTTTTAAATTTGAAGATACAAAAACTACCAGGCAAACTAACTTAATGGCTTACGAAATGTCAATTCTGCAGACTAATCAGTACATCTATTAAGTGACTATATTGCAATTTTTCAACGTAAGTAAAATTAGAATACAAAATCTTCGCACGACAATTTACAGAGCAAAGCTGGTTTCTAGCAAGAAATATTAAAAACGATTAGTTAAAGTATAGTTGAACTAGCAAAACTTCCACCACTGGCTTTTTGTGCATCAAAAAGTCTTCATTTAAGCCCAACACCTTTTTTTTTTTTTTTTTAAACCTGGCCACATTTTAAGCAGAAAGAAGTTGCATTTACAGTCGTAAAAAGTCCATTTGAAAAAAGTTTTACTATTGAGTATCATTAACTGATCCAGCAAAAGAAACCTCTGCAAAAATCCGTTGTCAAAACAAATCTTAAAAGTATCTTGGCAGCAGCAATGTAGATTGGCTTCTCGAAAAGTCACGTTCTAGCATCAGGTCAATCAAACTTCCCGCCATCCATCATTCTTAATACAATCTTTCAGTTCCCATGCAACTGAACCATCGAAGCAAGTTTGAGTTTCTAATCAGCGTTAGTTCAGACTTATTCATATGCCATTGGTTGATTCAAACAGGGGGTCGAAGTTGAATGGGTGTTGAGTTACGCGAGAATTAAGTTGAACGGAGGTTGAATTGCATGAAGGTTTTGAATTGTAGAATGCATTTAAACGGGAGTTAAATTGAACAAGGTTTCAGGTATGAGTTGAACGCGGTTAGGTTAAACAGGGGGTTTAATTACACACACTCAATCTTTCAAGAGCGGTACTCTTTCAGGGCCCTACATCTACTCCTGAGAGCTTGATGGATAAAGGATATTCGAAATATGACTTCTCCGGAAGCCCCTCTGCCTCAGTATTTTATAAAGTTGCCATGATTATTGTTGACGAATGCACAAAAAAAAATCTAAAAATAACCTCAATAGCCACATTTTTTTTTTGTTCACAAAAGAAAGTATGCCCAGACGTCCCCCTGTCCCAACACTTTTTCTAGGCATAGGTCCTCTTTTTGCTGGCTAATTCAATCTTAATTTTTCCTTGTTTTATTTCAACATGCTATAACAAAGATAAGGAGCCAAAGAGAGAGAGAGAAAGGAAGTGAGAGAGATAGATGGCAAAGAGATAGAGCGAGAGATAGACGATACAAACAGAAGGAAAGAAGGAACGAAAGACTGAGTTCGGAAAACCTTCGTATATTATAGCATTCTTTTTTGCCTATTTGATTAATTTAACTTTTTCTATAACTGTTACTAAGGGCTGTAAAAAGCCAAGTTACAGGATCTAACGGATATCAGATTTAAGTTATCTCATTTCATAAACTACATCTTTGAATTTTATGATTTGATCTAGGTTACTAAATTCACGACCTTGAATTAAATGATATCAGATCTATTCAACCTTAAATTTAAAATGAAGTCGTCAAGTGAAATCACATTTTCTCATTTCAACATAATAAAAATGTGTGTCGTATTACACGTGAAATAAGACATCACAATTAAACATACTATTAATAGGTCAAATTTTAGACCATTTGGCACCTGCATTATCAAATAAACTAGCTTGCCACTAGATGCTTAGAAAGTCACTCATTAGCAATGAATAAAAAAACAATAAGAAAACTTAAAGACAAGTTAATTAACCATAGATTGTGAATGATTGGATTTATTTTGCATGTGCTTGTTTTCCAATTACGCCTTTTAAAGTTTAATCAGTATTTTATTTTCCCTTGTACAACTGTCCCGATAAAAAAAAAAAAAAAAAAAAAAAAAAAAAAAAAAAAAAAAGATAGCGCAGTGGATGAAGGTGTGCCTAGAAACTTCGGGAACTATTATTAAAACGCTCTTTTTTTAATCTTTTTAAGTAATCTTTTTAAAGTAACAATCTTTTTAATGTAACCCATTAAAAGTTTGTTGCAAGGCGCTCAAGGACTGGCAGCCGCTGTGATATTTATATATCAAGAAACTAACACAGATTCGTGCAGCTGTTTTAGCCGCAGGAGGCTTTATGCAGCGAGGAATTGTTGCATGTCTATATATGTAGATAGTCTCATGTCCAGGCAAGTTTCATATGTCAAAAATTCAATTCACTCTAAACTGACTATTTAAGTATCGATATTTACGCTATTATTGATTTACCAGTTCAACGAGGATTTTCAGAAGATTATGTAGTTCCTAAACTGAACTACTTTGCTGAAGACATCTTATTCTGAAAAAGCGATCCCATCAATCTGATTAAGGATAATATCAAAAGATTAATATAAAAAAAAAGGTGAAAGATGCCTAATCGGGATGACCCCCCTCCTTAAATTCCAAAACCGAGTGACAAAAGTTATACAAATCTTCAAAATAATGAGCTTCATTCTGGGAATAAATTTCTATAGAAACTTCCTCTTCTTCTTCTTGTTTGATTATTTGGAGACGTCAATGCATAATCTCTATGCAATTCAAGGACCCACAACAGCAGAAATCAATCCCTTGTGACAAGGAACCACAAACAATTAGCAGTGAGGCGAAGTGAACACCCATTTTCCATTGATAAAACTATGAAGTTAAGTCACAGGCGCTTGAGTTTTGACTTGGCTCTGGTCCAGTTCATTTATGAAAACTTGGAGTTGAAAGTGCTGTCAACTTGCTGGCCTGTTTTAACAGAAATTTCTACTTGAAAGTAGAAACAAATGGCTTGAAGAAACGAACCTTGGCAGAAGATTTTCAGATAGTCTTTGAAGAAACAGACTATGTATCTCCACTTCAGCTCTCACAGTTGGACGCTCTGACTCAAGTTCAAGTGAAACAACACTTTTCAGTACCATACAAGAAATATACGCAACTTTCCAATATGTAAAGTCACCTTAAAGAGATAAGTTTAGAAATGGATGGAACCCTTGAGAAGTATGAGACCATGAAAACCTGGTTGCAGCCACTGAAAGCAGTCAAAGTAACTTCGGACACTCTTGCAAGCGCAGACCTGAGCTGGTTTAGATACCGGGAGATTCGATTCAGCGGTGTCTAATGCACCCCCGTTTAGACAATAAGCCGGTATACTCCGCGAGATTTGCAAGAGAGGGCTAATAATGGTCCCTTATAGATTTTGTTTCGAAAAGGGAAGAACAAGTACTCAGAGCTCAGACCAGTTCAGATATAGGCCCTAAAAATCCTAGCAGGATGTGTAGTCTATCTTAAGCCTGATCTTGATTGGGCATTTAATATACCGAACTTTAGCCTGTCAGTGTTTTTTCTTTAGGGCTAATTTAAGTACGGATGTCCACAGAAGCTCTAAGGTCCATAGCTATAGGCTACTCAATGATGCACTGACGGAGAGTATCAGAGTATTCATGTGCCACTTTGTGTCGTAAATAAAAAACTGCAGGGAGCTAAATTGGGGTTCTCTCAAGTATCAACTCTAAAATAAAAGTCTCTAGAGAATTAGTTTTAATATGAGGATTTAAAACTAAGGATTGCTTATAGGATATTTCCCTTCACTCTGATTCAAACTGAGAAATGAAGCCATCAAAAGTTTGAACACTTTTTTTGTAACATTTGTTTTCTAAACCAAAAACTGAATACCCTACGATGCTCAAAAATTTAGTAGTTAGTTCAAAGCTTAGAAATATTTCTAAAAAAACAAAGACTGGAGGATGCTTAAACTTCAATTTTTGTGTAATACTGTCTATTTTAAAAAAACAGAAAGTCAACTTAACTATCATTTTCTTTTTGCATATTATTTCCTGAATTATTGTGTTTGACATAGTTCCTGTTCTTCTGCATTCTTCGGTTAAATGTTTGTTCAGCTTTTGCCATCAGACACAGCAGCGCAATAATACTGCGAAAGTAAAGAGCCCTTTGCCTACAATTTATCTTTTTGAAGCTACTTCCTACAGAAAGGGGGGGGATATATAAACTCAGGAGGGAACTCATTCAACTAAAAACTGAAATTTCCAGTGTCCCTTTCAAGAGTCAAAAGTAATTGTAGGGTAACCAGCATGGGCGCCCATAAGCTGAATTCCAGGGGGGGGCAAACCTCATCTAATTGGCACTTTTAATGCTATATAATAGAAATCTCAGAACAAAAATATAAAAATAATGCAGCATCATTCAGCCAGGGGGAGGGGGCGGGAGCCCCCCTGCCCCCCCCCCCATATGGGCGCCCATGGTAACCAGCCTCCCTCCCGTGCCCTTTTTGCTACCCGTCCACCTCATCATCCCTTAATACATCTAATAATCCCATCCAATTATTTGAAAGCGATTTTTTTCAGAATAATCGAAAGTTCCAGTAAATATGCCTTTGAGGACTAGAGGATCCCCACCAACCCGGGCTAAGGATCGGAAATACTGCACATTGCCAACTGTTTACAAAGTTTGACAAAAGAGCGTCTGTTTTACCTTATGCGCGCGATTGGCTCAAAAGTCCCAGGGATCATTCTCTGTGTCAGAAAGATTACAAATTTCAAGCAGAAGAAAGGGGAGGGGGAAGTAACGAGGACCCAGAAACGGATTAAAAACTCTTATGTCGCTGATCAGTTTCAAAATTCTAAACACAGATCCTTGGGCCAAGAGAAGCCTAATTTGCAAAGCAATTATTTTTGGGGACGGCTCTTCCCCCCCCCCCCAAAAAAAAAACAACAAAAAACTTGGAGTTGAAAAATGGTTACCACCCAACAAAAAAAGTGCCGGGAAAAAGAGAAATTTCCCCCCCCCCAAGCCTCGCAAGGTCGTAAAAACTTGAGAGGGTTATTCTATTAGAAATTGAAAAATTATAATTCTCTTTTTAAGGGCCAAAAAGGATTGGAGGGCCACCATCCTCCCTGCTGCGGCCTTTTCTGCTACCCAACCCCCCATAATCCTCATGATATTGGACGAAAATTTCAAGATAACCATATTTTTCAGAAACATTGTAAGGTCTAATAAGTATGCCTCTAGGGTCGATATCTCCTACATAGCCTCTGGGGCCCTTAATTACATAAATTATTTACTGTTTAGAGACAGGTTTTAGCAGAAAAGTCAGGCATATTTGGTCTTGGTTGCCCGATCAGCTAAGAGCTGTACGGATTGTTCACACATTTTGCGAAAATAAACTTCAAACGAACAAAATTTACCATGAACAGGAGTAGAGCTACCGCCCCTTGAACCTTCTAAAGACCACAGCGTTATTTGACTGAAACCAAAATATATTTGAAGCATTTTCATTTTTCTGTCAAAAATGCTTTGATTTCCAGGAATCAATATCATTATATATTAAACAAACAATCTACCTTCATTACTTCTTTCCAGTGATCTTGAACATAATGTTTTGTTTTTTTTTGTCGATAACTGGCAAATAAAAAAAATTCAAAATACATATTGTTATCAAATTAAACAAAAACGATACTTAATCCGTTCAGAGAATTGGAGAGACGAAAAAGAGGGTAGGGCCACTCTTACTTGCAAACCTTGATGAGCTCTATGAGTTTTTTGATGAGCTCTGTGAGGTTACAAAATTATTTTTTCAAAAAAAGCATAAAAAATTTGTTTATATTCATTTTTTTACGTTTTTACGAGTCGGACAAACATTTCGGGGAGATGGTTTAAACTCCTTATCCTCCTCCCTGCATACGGCCTTGAATATAGGCTAGATGTTTTCGAGAAAAATTACTTATGGCTGCCTTAGGGATCGAGCTTTGAGATTAGGTGCCAAACGCTGCTATTTATGAACGGAGTGGTTCGACCCTACTTAGTCTATCTACCACGAAAGAGGGAGTTAGGTGTCTTGGGCTTGTCCTGCAGACAGACAGGGGCGGTATAACTAGATAAGTTTTATTAAGCATTTTTACAAAAAAAAAAAAAAAAAAAAAAAATCTATTAATCACTATAAGGTGATAAAAAAAGAACGAAAAAAGACAGGACACGCTAGATTTGGCTATCAAAATCACTGCCATAGCAGGTGGGCAGAGAAGAAGCTTCGAATAAGGGAAAACAATGGAGCGCTCACGAGTATACCAGTATAAGGTGGCTTAACACTGCGGAGATTTCGTAATAATTACTGGACTGCATTCAACCTTTTCCTGCCCTCCCCCTCCCTTGAAGTCATACTTTTCGGTTGTATACTAAAGCGTAAATTTTATCAAGCTTTTGATGCACATTTCTTTTAGTTTTCTATTTTCTATTTAGTGGAATACAAGATTCTAAAAAAAATAACAATGACAAGAACATTCCATTATATATAATATTAAAAGAGATTAATCCTATAAGATAACTTATCATGCTATAAGAAGAGCCTTTGAGGCTTGGGCCCCATGAATTATTGATAGTCACTTAAGAGGTAAAATACTTACAGCGATGGTAGATCCATTTTTACCGACTCCTCCGGTTAGAATTACAGAAAGCTGTGAGATCCCAACATGCAGATAAATTAGATGAGTTATTGCACTTCCAATCAGACGCAGCGGAAAAACACCATCGGATAGCTAAGGCAAAAGCAAACAGAGTCAACACATCCTTAGCAAACATTACAAAACAAACTAAAGCCTCAAACAGTAGCCACGTTTCTTATCATGCAGAATAATTTTCAATTCTGAATACGTTTAGTGTAAAATGTTTTCTAACTTAATCTATCTGTTGTATTTGTAGGCTTATGGCACGTGCTCAATCCTTAATATCTAGAGAAGAAAGAGAAGAAATGCACGTGTGTTTTATTTTAATTGTTAAAAAAAAATTCACCCGAAGGACTCACCTACCGCATACTACAGCATTGCCCTTTGATGCCCCAACTGCAGCCATCCCCGTTTTTCGCCCTAGCACTAGTCTGTATTTTAGAGATCTTAAGTAATGGACATGTGGAGGGTATAATGCATCAACTATAGCGGTTGGCCACCAAATTGCTAGGCCTAAAGGGAGGTCGAACTGGCGGGTGGAATACAAAGACTCAAGCACGCGTGGAAAAATTATTTTTTTAGGAGGGGGGGGGTCAATAACAAGAATAAACCAAATTTAATTTAATAATGTGAATAGGAAGTGCCCAGAAACTAGGTCAAGTTTAGGATTTTGGGTATTGGTCCCGAAACTATCACCAGAAATCTAATCGCCTAAGTTACTTTGTAAATTTAAGGGAAGGCGAATATAAGAGTTCTTGACACATGCTTGATGCTTTACAGATATGTCAAAGTGGCGGGCCAAAAAAAAAAAAAAATGAGCCAAGGACCTGACGAACATAAAAAGAGAAACCAAAACCGAATGTTTTATTAATTTGTGACGTCTAACTTAGCTGAATTCTTCTCTTTTTATAACAGATGATAAATATATCTAAAAACTCCGAGGAAAAATTTTGAATGCCTGTGACTTACACCACTTTTTTGGCATGGAGACGGGATCTTAAAGGCGCATCTTATAAGGAACTGCCTATTGAGAAACATTTTGCAACGGACTTTGAATCAGAAATGATAAAACTTATTCCTATTTAACAAATAATAATTCGCAATTAATGAAAAAAAATTTTGACAATACAAAAAAATTAAAACCTTAAAAATGACAAATAGAATAGAAAATACACCGTTAAAAATTCCATTTTACTAAAGTAGGGACTTAAAGCTCCTCCCCACCTTAAGTATCAAGGAAAATCACATTTTATTATGGGTGTATAACTATTGCGTCTCCTCCTTGCTTTTTCCCCAGAAGTGATCTTACTGATCACTGAATGGGTAGACGTCCATCTTATCATGGGTAGTATAACTGTTGTGCATGCTCCTTTCTTTTTCCCCAGAAGTTCAAGAAGATCCCCAGAAGTTCAAGAAGATCCCCAGAAGTTCTTACTGATCACTTCAAGGGTGATCTATCAAGGGGTAAAAACACAAAAACAGAATTATTTACGTTTCATGAACAAATTTCTAAGTATTGAAACTTGACCATAAGAACCATGTTGAATTGTAGTTTAAGTGTTTAGTTTTAAAATAAAAATGATGGAAAAAATGCGCCCTTCATTCTTGTATTTACTTCGAAAAGGATCCTTTTCCAGGGAACCCTCGTAAGTGCTGTTGTTGTCACTTTCGAGAAACGTCCACATGAAGGGTTCAATCGTACAGCGACCCAAGTCCGTGCTTGGTCATTCTCATAGTAGATTTTCCGGCAAGATTGAAACTCGATATTTCTCACTGCATTCATGCAGTTATAATTCAGGCATTTGTATAAATATTTCAGTAGTCGCAAAGTGAATTGAAAATGCGTCATTTCTTTTCGTAGAAACAGATAACTTAATCAACTTGACTTTGTATGGGTTAAATATTTTCAGCCTTCTACCTACACATTATGGACCAAGTTGGCCTGACAAATGTGTCAAATGACGGCTCTGGGCTTCTAGAGGAGCCTAAATGTATCCTCGAAGAATCGAAAGGCAGCGAGAGGGACAGGAAGTTCAGCCATAGTGGAAACAAATTCAAATTCTAACACAGCAAATTATAAAATGTAAACTGAAGAGAATTTGGTGTAAAATATTACTGCACTTTAAACATCAATCTTAAACATATACAGAAATGGGTGCAAATCTGGTGATAATCGATTTCCTTCACTGTATATTCGAAAGGCTTTAAAAAGTGTGGACAGCTTTCAGACTCGAACTGAACTTACCTTAATTGTAGAAGAGGCGAAGTCTTGTCTATAATGAGACAAATTTTATGCGAGTACCGATGTAATTGATCGTGAGTTTGATTTTTTATTAGTTTTTTCTTCTTTTTCGCTTAGGTTTATTTTAATCACTGTCTTCAGCGAAAGTCCTTGGTCCACCTAACTTCTTGTTTCACATGATGGCTTCGTCGCTACTTATCCATCTATCTTTTTTCTGATTCCAATTTGGCAGTTTATTCTGGTGCCACATAGATATACCCAAAAATAAGGGATAGCATTTAGTCACTTAGCTTTGGGATATCAAAATTCGCTTTTCTGGACATATTCACTTCAGCATTAAGCGACTCTCCACGTTTTTCGCACACTTAAAGAGTATATTTTCTGGTCAACTTCCAAATAAGCGATTGGTGAGTTCTGAATGAAGAGTTTTGACCAGGATTAGAACTCACAATCTGCTTCTATCTGGATTTCGGAGAAGACCCAGCCCACGGGCTATAAGATGGAGACTTCAAAATTAAAGAAAATAACATGCTAAGCGCCCGAGAAAGCATCGAATTGCAGCTATTTATAAAAACTGGTTCACTTACAGCAACCGTGGACCCATTTTTGCCGGCTCCTCTAGCAAGTATGGAGGGAAGGTAACCAAGGAAACAGTTTAGAGATAACCCCATTATCAGTATTTCACAAAATACTTTGAGGTTGAGATCCAAGTATGGCACCTGAAGCAAATAAAGGAATAACTAAAATAACAACAATAAAAATAGATCTTTGCAGTATATAATTGAAATTAAATTCTTGGCCCTTAGACAAGAGAAAACAAAAGCAAAAGTGAAGCTTAAAAAATTTCAATGTAGACTGGAAACAGGCAAAAATACCTAGACCTCCAGTTCCAAGGCTTCGTAAAGTGTTATGGCAACTGTGAACTTTAAATCACAGTTCTGCTGTCCTCTGCCAAAATTTAGCATATGCATTTTCAAGTTTTCGAGAAAATCACAAAATAGTCATTTTTTGGAGCAGGAGAAATACATGAGCATCAGAATTCTGTCAAAAGGTTTTCCAAAACCCTTTTCCTTCCTGTTCTTGCAAAATATTTTCAGCTGGATGTTGGTACAAGGCTTTGAGAATCTAGTTAGTCTATACTAGCTTCTAATTGCGGAAAACCGGTGAAAGTGGTTTTAGCAAAATTTAACTGTGAAATTTATAAGGAGATTATAGTCCGTATCTCAGAAAGAACAGTAGATAGAAACAATGATGACTGCGCAATTGAATTCGCCGTATGGAGACGAGAGGAGATCCATTCTTAACTCAAAATCAAATTCTGTGCAGAACACTATGTTTGGCAGAGGACAGTCGAGTTGCAGAGTAATACACGTTTTACATTTTGCAGCTTGAAGATTTGTTGAGCATGTCAAAATTACAATATTATTGCAAAAAATTTACATTGTATGTATATATTTTACATGTTTTTGGATGTTTTTTTTGTATATGTTTTGTGTATACCTGACGAACAATAGTTTATTTAACTGAGCAGTCTTAAAAAACTCTAAAAGTAGGGCAACTGGAGTCATACCCGTGGACTTTTACCTTCTTAAGATCAATCCAAAAAGTCCCCCCAGAGAGATTTCAAACATTTGAACTTAAAAGTTGCTATTTCGCTTCACTTCGCCACCATTTGAAAAAAATCCTCTGATTCCCTCCCTTCTCCAAAGGTCAAACTTGGGTATATCTATGAATCTTGTAGATTCAAAAAGCTATTCACTTTTTGTAAATTAATAGCTGCTTCCCCTTCTATGTGTCTTCGTTTTAATTTGACTTTTTAATTGGGTTTGAAATGTTTAGTTATTGCATCATAATTTATCAGGTTTCAAGCAATTTGAGCACTGGAGTTTTAGAGCCAGAGACCACCGTGTTAAGCTAAATATCGGGTTTCAGGTAATCAGAATTTTAGTAAAAAAAAAAAAAAAAGATCAAGATTGGTTAGGTCATGCTTACGGACAAAGAATAAATTGCCGAAAATTGTGCTATTTAGTAATCTAGCTGGGACCAGATAAAATGTAGGACGTGCTCGAATGGAGCGGAAAGTGGTCATAAGAAAAGATTTAAGGGAAGTGGAAACGTAATGAGAAGGAACAAGCAACGAAGTTCTAAATATGTTAGGGCGAGGAAGAAACGTTTGCAGCTGTACTGGCGTCAGGTGGCTTGGTGCCGCGATGAAGCATCAGCAGAAGTTGTTACCACTCCAAATCTCTTATTTAGTTAGTCATTTGGGATCATTCGTAACCGAGGAAGGACTTCTGCATTCGAGAATAATGTTCACAAAATTTTCCGACATTTATATTGCGCGAAAAAAAAACGAAAAGGAAACGTACACCTCTTTCGCCTATCATGGCAGTATAATCCGGTTTTGTTAAAATAAATTAATCAAGCATTGTTCATAGCATTTTTGTTATTTTTCACTGTAATATTTTATCTCCCAAAACGGGAAACACAATTAAAAACGAGACAGAATGAAAAGATGCAAAATTTTCAAACAGACAGGACAACCCAAGTTTGATAAAAATATTATCATAAGCAGTGACAGATACACCGCCACCAGTCCACGAGGCTTGATTATCGAGCCACTTACTGCCACTGTGGATCCGTTTTTACCAACGCCTCCATTACATACATAGCTTGCTAGAGATGAGAAACTGGCCAATGCTGGCAACTGGCAACAAATAACCAGCAATATAGCTAATGGCACTGAAAATACCTAAAGGACATAATTAGATCATTTTTAACATTTCTTTATGATCGTGTTCAAACCAAAGAGTGTATCGTGCACGTTTTTGCAAAAATAAACTATTACGCTATGCTGGATCTACATCCACTAGCTGAAATTATGGACGCTTATTTACTTATCTAGCTCAGAGACTCCCAGGCCTAATTTTACATGCCAAATGTAGCAAAATTATTCCGCTACACAATTAAATTTTAAGTTTTTTTAATACTAAAAAAAATTACAGCTTCTCAGTCTTATCTTGATTTGTCCGTTGAACTGTGGAAGTTTATGATAAACTTTTCGTCTTAGACACGGCATGACATTAAACCCACTTATCAACGCTTAACTTAATTGGTTCTATATAATCAAACAGTGGAGGAGCTTGATTAACTTGTGTCACTCTGCCGTATAGTATCTGGCGTCCCTTTACAGAGGCTGAAAACAATTAGTTCTTTCGGAATTAATTACCTAAACACTTCATTAGCAACACAATTAATTCTTACGGATTTCTCTTTTTCTATTTAAACCCTCAAAAGTCATTTCTACACAGAGCTACAAAGTCTTGTCTAGACTTTCCTGTTATATTATGAAAATATCAGATGTTTATATATTCTAGTCTTAGAGATGATAAATTCATAAATGAATTTACCAATACTTCACTTACATTATAAATCTTGTGTCACCAAATAGCCTAGTAGCTGAGCTTGATTTTACTATATCACTCGGCTGTACAGTATAAGGTGTCTCTTTAAAAGAGGCCGCATTATAAACAGCTATACAGTTAATTCTTGCAAATTTTTCTTCCTTTTTTAATTATTTAAACAATCAACAAATTTACTCCTTAAGAGGCAATGAAGATTCCCCCCCCCCGCCCTAAATTTTGAAAATACATTTGTAGGTACACTGAAGAAAAAATAGTAAAAAAGAAGAAGAAAGAATAAATAAATAAAAATTATGACACGAATGAAAAGCTATAAATTGTAGAAATAATTGCTTGCTTAGGCTACTAATTATCATCACAGCAATAAAATTTCAGTGGATAAAAATTAAAAATTTGACCAAAAGGTAAAATTAAATGAATCATTAAGAAAACATGACACAAGAAAGGTATACCAAAAAAAATTCTGGAAGAGGGAGGAATTTAGGGGATTAAGAATTTAACAAAAGAGCAAGACACACATAATTCATTTAAAAGTTAAACACAAATGTGAAAATCTGAAGAATCCTTGGGGGGGGGCGCATATACCTGATTTACTTAAATACCATATTTGTTAATTTACTTTTGGCGGATAGAGGATGGAGGACGCTTTGCCCTTGCCTCTTTTTCCAATTCTTACATTGATTTCATACTCTGGTTTATCTTAGATGTAGGACTTATTGATCCAATGAGATGAAATATCACCAAATACCAAATACTATTAAATAGTTTTAACTTGCTCTGAGTTTAATTAAAGACACGTAAATTTAGTTATTTAAATACAGGTCACGCAGGCATTTACCCAAAAAAAATTATTTTGGAGTGGAGGATCAAGGTTAAGCTGCTAAAAATTTTTCTTTATGTGACTAGTAAGGGATACTGTGAGAAATAATCAAAATCATGGGATTACGAGGGGCTAAGAGATCCCTACTTATAAATCCCTCGGAATGAGACTTTCAGAAATTAGAGTAAAAAGACGAGCTTAAATCAAGGTATGAATTAGAAACCAACAGTCAACACAAATTAGATGTCAACAGAAGACGAAAATAAAGTCTACTAAAAACCAAAAACGAAGGATTTCAAAATGTCGGAGCGAATATGTTTTCCTTGAGTTTATTTTTCGAATTTTAATAACCAACTCACTCACTATAATAGACCAAAATAAAATTGAAAGCATATAGAGGACATGAAGCATTATAGGAGTCAGTTTGATGACAAAGACAGATACATAATATAAATTTAATTTTATTTTAAATTTAATTTTATTATATTTTTAAATTTATTTTACTGGCTCAGACAGATACATCACATAAATTTAATATGAAAGATACATAGCCAGTGTTGACTATAATTAATGTACCAGTAATCCAATGGAAGAAATTTAGCTTTTCGCTTATGCGTTTGAGAGGGCAAAAATATTAAAAAATTGTTGGTATTGCAGTAACTTTAGTAATTACGCATCACAGTAGACAGAATATACCAGTAAGCTTATCGCAGATCATTTCTGGTCTTCGTTCTCGTTCCGAACAAAAAGCTCCTCCCACTTATTTCTGCATTAGCGGGAATATTGGTTAGTCTGTTTCCGATTGTTTCAATGCACTTTGATGGAAATAGACGTAAACAGACTAACCAGTATTCCCGCTAATCTGACTTCGCCTATGTTTATATCTGCAAAAACGTTCTCCGGAGCACTCGCACCCCGGTCCGGGTTTTTATAATGGGTGAGATAGAGAATGATCATACTGGATTATATATGAACTGTGTTACGCATTTACCATACATTTAGTAGGGGGTTTGTCAGAACTGGTTGCTAAAAAAAACTATTCAATTGCAATCGTTTCGTTATTTTCAGGAAGTAAATCATATGGCTATTATGAGTAAATAATCCATTCTAACGCTAAAATTTAAAAATATTGCAGAGTCGAATGAATTGGTTTGGTTATTGAACGATTTAAACTAAGAATTAAAATAGCCTAAATACAAAAAAGAAATACATTAATTGTAAGGATTTGCCAATTTAGATTTGCCAATTTGGCCAATTTAGAAGAAAAGATTTTCTTACCGTTATTGACCAGACAGATGGACCAAATATTGTTGATATTAAATGTATTCCTATGATCCCAAATTGAGCTTCAGTTACATCAAATTTTCCAAACTGTAATGTCCCTATAATATTTTTTTTAACTACAGAAACATGCGAATAGTACAAATATACAAATAGTAGATTAAAAAATATACAAGCACTAGATATGAATAGTAGAATTTTCCAGGCAAGTGTAATAAACATCTCGGAAGGTGAAAGGCGATAACATTCTATATTCGAGCAAAAATTAGGTAACTTTTTTCATTTTATTCAAATTTTGTACCAGTTATCAACTGACCAAATAAATCAATAACAAATAAAACAATACATATATGAACAATAACAAGACTAAAGAAATAACGAAAACAAAGAAAATTAAAAGAGTAAAACAAACTACTTCACCCGCATGGATACTACTAATAGTATTATTGCAAATAATTAAAGCACCATGCCAGCTGAGGCCAACACAGCTGGACACGTTTTCCTCAAACCGAGTCTGTACAGTTTCCCTCTTTACTCCCTCTGATGATAGGATTTATACATAAAGAATTAAGGAGACAATACGTTCGTGGTACAAATTCATATAAGGACTCCAAGGCCTGTGAAGATGAAGCAATCACTTTATTTCCGTAATGACTTCTCTTCACATCCGCTTCAAAGAGATACTGCTTTTCGTTTAAGGTCCATTCACATGAAATTTACCTAATACTAGGATTTATCTAGCACTAATTTGAGCCAATTAGATTTTCCTTGGAATTTTCAGTTTGGCTAAAAAATTTCAGAAAAATAAGTCTGATTGGCTCAAATAGTGCTAGGTGAATCCCAATATTAGTAAAAATCTCACCACGAATTAGTCACAGCTAGATTATCAAATATTTTAGAAGGAACAGATTTTTGTTACATAAAATTATTTATTCACGAAACCATGATAAAAGAGAGTTAGAGGCGGAAAGAGAGTGAGTGTGAGAGAGAGAAAAGAGACAAGAGAAAGGAAAAAAGATAGAGGAGAGACGGAGAAACAAAGAAACAAAGAGAGAGAAGAAGAGAAGACGTTCAACCGATTTTTGAGCAGAAATACTATAGTTCTATAGTATTGAATTGCACTAAGCGAAAATATCTTTAACTGAAATCACCTGAGATTTATTTAGAATGCCACTACCGCTCATTTCTAGCTTTCCTGATGTCAGTTTTTCACATTCGAAGCTTCAAAACAGAAATAACTTTGCTTCAACATGGAATTAGCAGACAAGAGGAATGCTAGTTCCAGATATTTTCAATTAATTCACAGGTGAGAGGACTTCCTACCTTTCTTTCTGTCTATTTCCACGTTTCGTCAATTCAACCCAACCGAATATACCTGCAGACCTTGTATGCAAACGGTTACACACGCTTTTCAAAAACAAAAGGAAAACACTTGATTCAGCCTCTTAGAGAAACAAATTTGAAAAACTTTAATGAATATTATGCTTCCGCATTAAAAATTACAGTTTTATTAGAAATTAAAATCTGACACAAGGGAGGATTTTCCATTCATTCATGATTAACCCACCCCCCGCGGTGTGATTAGGGCAGGTAAACTCCCCCACCAAAATTGGATATTTTAGCTTAGTCCCTTTTCTAAAGATCACCGAAATTCGAAGGTCCTATTACATTTCACCATGATAGTAAGCTACCTCTAATATACAGAAATACTTGTCGTGATCCTGCATTCGGCTAGAAGTGTACAAGGTATACCTGGGCACAAGGCCGTATCCAGGGGGGGGGTTAGGGGGGTTTGAATCCCTCTACCCCCGAAATATTTGTCTGACTCGTAAAAACGTAACAAAAATGGATATAAACAAATTTTTATGCGTTTTTCTAGTTTTTTTGCATACCCCCCCCCCCCAAAAAAAAAAAAATCCTGGATACGGCCTTGCCTGGGCATCAAACTTTACTCAAGCTTACAAAGTAAAGTACATATCCTTTCATGTTTGCATCGACAGCATCACTGTGAAAATTGCAAGCAGCGCGAGGTATCATTAGGGGGAAACTTGTAAGAGATGATAGTCAGCGCTGGTTAAGACTATCTCAGAGAAATGGTACAGATTCGTTTTTAGTTTTGCACTAGCCATGATGGCGATTATTCCCTCAACTAGTAGAAATATAGTTTTCAGCAGGATTTTTAGACTTCCAGAGCGGGATTTAGACTTCAATTAGGATGTTTGGGTGCCTCTAAGTGGCTGAAATCATACCGCCAGCATTGAAAAAGATTAAACGACATTTTCATATCTCTACAAAACAAGATGTTGTGGTAGTTCGTGCAATTTTGGATCTCATCCAAAGTCTGGATTCAGAGTAACCAGGGGCCGTGGACAAATCTTGGCAATCTGATTCTTACCCTAAACAGGTCGGCACGGCCGTGGGCTCTGCTTCCATATCCACTACCAAGGGCTAATTTTGGGGACTTCTAACCAATATAAACGCAACAAAATCACAAAGCTGCCAAGACCCCCTTCAGAAGAAAAACTGACTCATTATTACAACTCTACTATTATTTAGTTAATCTAACTTTTGTTGTGAAATAGTTATAAGCAAGCTAAATAACAAACCAATACAAATGTTCATAGAGAAGGGGACAGTAACAATAGTAGACTGGCTTGTTAGTAAGTTTTTAAACCTCCGTTAGCTCCTAAAACCTTAAATACACCCACTCCAAAGTTTCTATTGTGAATTTACTACACGGTATTAAAGGCCAAAAAAATATTGGCATACACTATCTTACCTGAAGCAGAAGTTTTCCAATGCGGAAAGTAAAATATATAAGTAGCAACAATATCAAGTAAAATACAAGATAAAGTAAAAATAAAACGTTAAAGAGTAACAATAATACAGGCATACATGTCTTACCTGAAACATAGGCTTGCCAGTGCGCGCAGTAAAATAAAGTAAGAGCACAGAAACTTTGAAGAAACATCCACTGGGGATGATAGCCTAGTTGAACGGCAAGACATGCAGAAAGCGCCACACAAACTAAGAAGAAAGAAAAGTGTTAAAATCTAATTAGAATCAGTTTTCAATAAAAATGTCAAGAAAGAAAGTGGGCTCTTTCAAAAGAAAAGACAACCCCACAGAATCAGTAGTAACAATTATTTACAGTCTTAATAGAGTGATGCGTCGCTTTCAGGAAAGATACCCCTCCCTCTTTAACTCAAAAATACATATCCCAAAAATACATAAAATGTTGAGAATAAGCACATATTATAGAGTTTTCGTCCAATATCCCAAAATGAATATAATTACACCGAGTCCCAGGCTGTCTCTACATGGACAACACTGCAACATGATACTTTCCTCGATATATTGACATGCTTCATGTGGCACCAACGTGATTTGTGTGTGTGAAATCCAGATATTTAAGTACACAATAAAGTAATAAGGTTAAACAAACAGCCTTTGAAAAATAATAAATAATTTTGATTATGTATCAAAATTACTTCAAAACTCTATTTTGCGAACAACAAAATGAGTGATGAGTGATATAGAACCAAATATAGACCCTTTCCAGTACGGATGCCTCAGCGGCTCCAACACGTCAGTGTACTTAGTGTGTCTGTATGACGAAATTCTATCGTGGCTCGAGAAAGGGAAAAGCTTCGTAGACTTGGCCCTCGCTGATAACAGAAAAGCCTTCGATCTCATCAAAAGCATTATCGCTCTAATAACTTAAGTGAAATGGGCGCCAAAAGTAACTTGCTGCGTCTAGTCGCTGATTTTCTTTCCTATCGGGAGCAGTGCGTTTTCACTCTTAGCGAAGACGATTCAAATTCTGCATTCCTCCAAATCACTTGCGGTGCCCCTCAGGGCACTAAACTAGCCGGAATTATTTACCTCGCTGTGATTAACTTCATCCTGCGTACTTTCAAGGACAGATATAAATTCGTTGATGATCTGTCATTCTTACTCAAATACCTACTAGAAGGCCAATCAGCGATCCCCCTTTTTGATCCTTGTCTACCCACAGTTTTTCAGAATGAATGCGAGCGAGCTAGCCTTACCCTCAAGGAGCAGAAGTGCAAGGTGTTGTGAATCAACCCTCTTAAATCGGACTTTCAGGAGTCCCCTACCTTGTTTAAAACAGTTGGCAGTGAGAAAATTCTGGGGGTAATTTTCTCCGTTGATTGCAAGTTCGACAACCACGTAAGTGACCTTGTGCGAAAAGGGTATAAAGCGCTGCAGTCACTGGTTACCATGAATCGGTCCGGGTTCAGTGTGAATTCCATGATGCTTGCTTTCAAGACTTATATCCTACCCATCATTGAATATGCGTGCCCAATGTGGGGCCCTAGTGTACAGTTGAGTGCTGGGATGTGTCAAGATATCGAAGCTATCCAAATACGGGCTTGTAAGATTATGCTGGGTCAGGCCTTCACTACTTATGACAATACGCTTAAAGTTCTTGGCCTCGAGTCAATTTTTATCCGCCGCCAGAGACTTATTTGCCAGTTCGACCATTTCCTGCTCCGTAGCAGCAAACACAGGACGATCCTGCCCCCGCTAGCCCACGTTACGTCCCGTACCCGGAGACAGTACAAGCTCAACTCAGTGACACGCCGTACGACTCGCTACCAGCATTCCTTGTCCCCTTTTTTACAGACATGGCCAACAAATCCTAAGAAAAGTAATGTGGTTTTATTCATTTTTTGTTGTCCTCGGTATTAGTGCTTTTAGCGCTAAAAAGAATAAGTTTAATAAAATATGTTTATGTCTATGTCTATGTTAAAAAATTAGAAAAAATCGCTGACTAAAAGTTTAATGAATAAGACCTCCAAATACAGCTTTTGGTGCCGCATTTGGTGCAGGTTTAGCAAGTGCCACATTTAGGAAGAGATGTGGGTAAAAATTAGCCAAAAAAAAAAGTTAAAAGCACATAGCACCAAACAACTTAAGACGGTATGACTTTGCTTTGAAGGTGGGTACGTGGTAAAAATTTGCAAGAAATTGAGAGACGTGGGTAAAATTAGAAAAAAAAAAGCACATTAAAAGTTTAAAATGGTCAAGAAAGGCTGATTCTTTATTGTATCAAATCCCCTTAACTGAAGGTTTTAAGAAATAAATGATAAAACAATTACCAACAGATACTGAATCACAACCATGGTCAAACAGTTCACCAAGAGCGGAAGATGACCCTGTTCGTCGAGCTTGCTTCCCATCAATAGCATCCAAACTTTGATAGATAAAAAGGCCCAGCGCACATAAAAAGCAACTCCATCTAGGTGGCTGCAAGTAGAGAAATCAATAAAAACAAATAACTTTCATCATGATTTCGGGCCACGCCATCCTAACCTAAGCGGAATGTTTGACTCAGCTTACTATAATTAAACTATTAAATGATAAGCCTTATTAAACTATTTATTTATTTTGTCCTTCAAAGGTGATAGGGTGGCACTGGTTAAACCAAAATAATAAGTTAGCAAAAAAGGTTGATGCAAGAAAAGATTCTTTGAGGAGCAATCATAGGTTGGGAGAAAGAAGTTGTTTTTTTTAGCACCAGTTCTGAGAATCAAGTCCTGCTTGCTGCTGACGATTGGTGTGTGACTCACCCTTCTTTTGAGAGACGACTGTGTTGAATGGGCCTTTGTTTTTTTTTTTTTGTTTTTTTTTTTAGTCTGCTAATAGCAATAACTAAACCAGCTTTCTATAGTAAGTTGCTATTTCAAAGTTTCAAAAGGACATGTTTTCAAGCTCAAAAAGTATATCTGAAAGAATGTTCATTATTATGTGAGTAAAGCACACCATGGTAATTCACTTTAACATATGAACTTGAAGGAACACGGCCCTAAAGGAGAAATGAAACAGTAACATTCAAGGAAAAGATAGTTCACAAAAAGTATTTTTAGGCTCCACTTGGATTTTCATTCTTTATCGATTTTGTGAACACCGCGCGAATTGGTTGTAAGATACAAAAGTAAAAGAAAAACAAGTAAAAATATAATTATAACTAAATTCATTAAAAAAAAACCTCATATAAGAAAACAAAAGGCAATACTCTTTCAATTCATGAAAGTGTGTCTTACATAATAATCGGCTGTGTCTGTAAACTCTAGCTCTCTCACAATCATGTTATGTCATATGGCAGGTAACTGAAATTATCCTCCCAAGCAAGTTTTTGCATGTCTCATTATTTGGTATGTTAATTCACAAGTAAAATAGTGAAAAATTTTTAGGAGTAGCAGAGACTCGTTTAGTAGTTATAATAAGAGTAATTAAGGAGTGTTTGCTTTTGTGACTTACTTTTTTAGATCTGCCTTTTATTTTTATCATTCTATAATGATAATAACGATAATTTGTATTGATCTAAAAGCCACTGCCCCGGCAATTCAAAATGAAAATTCAACCCTAATTAATTGATACTGAAGCAAAAATATTACACAAATTACAAAAATTTATATTTGTGCTCCATTGATATCTTGAGAAATCTTCTTATCCTTTCGGTACTTACCCAACATTCATCACTCAGTATACACACCAGCGATCTTTCCTCAAAGTTACTCTCTCCAAGTACTTTCTTTCGCAAGTCACTCAATTCTTCACACTCACATATCATATGACCCACACTCCCGTCCTTATTTAAAAAAATTTCCAAGCATGCAAAAGCTAAAGGCCCGAACCTCAACTAAGCCATACATGAAAACATGCAAGGGTTGAACAAGTGGGGCGAGTAAAAAAAAAATATAAAAAAAAATCCGAAACTGGTTTTCTCTTGCCAAAAGTCCCGGAAAGTTGACATTCTTGGCTAGTTTACAATTACAAATCAAGTATATTAATTACCAATCAGTGTCTAAGAAACAGAACATCCTTGGGCTTCAATAGTACTTAAATAGCATGAGAAACTCAGTTATGCTAGTTTTCAACCAAAATGTATGGTTGATTCATTCTATTAGTTACTTGTATACTTAACTAGAAAGTGTCATTAGTAAAACTAGAAATTGTCCTCTTTGGAAAAAAATGCCAAGGGGCAATCAAAGAGATAGTAAAATGCTTATAAACTGTCCACAATTCATTGTACATAAACCAATGAATACATGGAAAGATTGAATTAAACTAGGTCCTTTCGATATAATATGGTTCTATTGGGATTAAAATTATACTACCATGATAAGCAGTACCTAACAACCTCATTTGTTGGCATTAAGAGCAAAAAAAAAAAATCGAAACACAACCATCAAAAATATCCTAGTCTTGGTGAATATCCATTAAAAAACGACAGCATCGGTAAAACTGCCTTATTTTGCTCTGAAGTTCAAGCAATTAGGGCAAAGTAGACCACTATATCCATGCTAACAGTCACCAAATGACTTTCATGACTTTTATTTTGGGTATAGATTTTGAGTCCTTAGTCTCATAAATTTCCAAAATACATTCTAAGATCACACTCTCTATACCTGACGTATGAAAACAAGAGAGGAAAGGAAATAATAAATGAAAAATAAAATCATTTATTTTATTTTTCATTATTTCCTTTCCTCTCTTGTTTTCATACTTCATAAACTTCCTATGGTCTTCTGTATTAATAATATACAAAAAACCAATTGCCACACAAAAAAGAAACACCTACCATACCTGGATTGTCAAATATACAAAAAAGTGCAAGATTGTGCAGAGTTTGAAAAAAAAACTTTATATTGTAAAAGGAAATCTCTTTTTCGAGCCTTACATACAATTTGTATTCATCTTTTAAAACTGAAAAAAAAAATAACAACAATAGCTAACAGAATTTTCAAAGTCAACAGCAAAACTAAGCTGAAACCTTCAAATATACAATTGAGCTACTCTTGCTCAATCCATCCTGCAAAATATTAGAACAATTTTACAATATATATATATATATATATATATATATATATATATATATATATATATATATATATATATATATATATATATATATATATATATATATATATATATATATATATATATATATATATATACACACTACTACTACTATATATATATATATATATATATATATATATATATATATATATATATATATATATATATATATATATATATATATATATATATATATATATATATATATATATATATATATATATATATATATATATATATATATATATATATATATATATATATATATATATATGTCTATGGGTTTGTAAAAATACTACTACTAACAATTCATCAGGTCTCCAAGCCACCTCAGGCCAAAACAGGTACACTTGCTCATCCTTGACTTTGATCTATTCAAAGCTTCACTATAGCCTATACTCTCTCCAATGAAGTTCCTATTTCCTATTCATCCTTTCTCAAGACTTCTCCCCCAACTCGTATTATAAAACATACAGCTTATTGTTTGTCTATAGATAGATTAATAAAAAGCAAAGTAGTTTCGATCCTTCATCTGCCTAACATGACCTTTCTTTCATTGTCATATGAGGTGTTTACATCTCTTATGAATGAGTCAAAATTAATTTTTTGCTATTTAAGCCTTATATTTATTTAACTAACTTTCAAATGAGGTGAACAAGATAAAAAAAAAAGTTTGACAACACAAAATATATATATATATACGTATAAATGTATATATATATATATATATATATATATATATATATATATATATATATATATATATATATATATATATATATATATATATATATATATATATATATCATATATATATATTTCCTATTCATCCTTTCTCAAGACTTCTCCCCCCCCCCTCGTATTATAAACGTACAGCTTATTGTTTGTCTATAGTTAGATTGAGAAAAAGCACAGTATTTTCGATCCTTCATCTGCTCAACATGACCTTTTTTTCATTACAGCCTGAAAAAGTGAGATCAAACAATGTTTTTAGTACAGCTTGTTGTTTGATATATGGTACTGTCATTAAAAAAAGTACCTAAAACTATTGTTATACACATCCTCAGGAAAGCAGAGTAAAGCTTCCTCTACCAGTGGAAGCCAGTCATAGAAATGTAGGGGGGAGAGTTTTTCAAAATTCAGGGGGAGGGGCGAAATGAATTTTTCGAAATCTGGAGGGAGAGGTTCTTCAGTTTTTTCAATAAAAATTCCAAATTAGTGCATTTTTCAGCAAAAATGACAAGACAAGTATTTTCCCAAATTCCCTACTCCCTGCCCTCTCCAACTGACGCCATGTTCTCTAAATTTTAGAGCACCTCAGCGTCAGTGCCATGATTAATGGCTAACAGGACCATGACTTCTAGAATCCTAATTTTAATCCTAAGACTTATCTTCCAATCCTTCTGATTTTTTTTTTTTACTGCAAAAACTAACCCTGCACTGTTCCTATTCTGCTTTTTACATCTTCACTGCATATAGGCTACCGTTCCTACTAATAATGCTACCTTAATAGGTGAAGCTATCTGCTTTGTCAATCTTAAGCAGGGAATAACTGCCTCAATAGCATTGATAGCAGATTTTCATTTTCCTATGGCTCTTAAATGTTTCAACTGTGAATTTTAATATGATTTTAAGCATCTTTTTTTTCACTTCAAACAAATATAACTGTATACTATAAACCTTATTCAAGAAATAGTATCGTTACTTACTTCTTGTTTACCATCTGGAGAATATAACACAAGAATCAGGGTTGTAACTAGGTTGATTAACAAACCCACAATGGTTATTAGGTTAGGAGCCAGCCACATAGGACACTGTTCTACAAGCCAACACCACCATTTCTGCATATAAGGATCCAAAAAGCTGTTTGAAACACAGCTATATTTGTGATTTTTCAAATTCCTCAACTGCATGGAGCTCAAAACTGTATCTCTGGGTGGTGGTAATTCCATGTCAATCTTTGTTGTGGTCTTTGCTTGCTGTCTTGACATTGTACTAAAAAAACAAATTGACATTGTAATAAAAAAAAACAAATAAAAAAGAAAAAATAAAACAAACAAGAAGGTACACAAGTCAACAATAAAAGCTTAAGCCTAAATCTTCCAAATAAAAGGATTATGGATAAAGATCAGGCACGATTTAACTGAGTTTGTGAATAAAGACAGCATTCAATTGCTAAACAATCACTGCAGGGTGTGGAAAATCACTACCTTTTGTGGTTTGTATAATGGCTGCTGTATAGAGATGTGATTCAATTCCCCTTTCCAGGGCTAAACTGATATAAAAAGTTAAGATGACTAGGCCATGTTCATCAGAGTAATGGCTATATTGACAAAAAGGTTAAGATATACTGCTAAAGCAGCACTATTATAAGATTGCTTCTTTTAAAGACTTAATTACTACTATTACTACTACTATCAACTCACCACAGCACCAAGCCGCCTGAGGCCAACACAGTTATGCACGCTTCTCCTCCATCCCAATCTATTCAAAGCCTCCCTCTTTACACCCTCCCAGGAAGTTCCCATTTCCTTTAAATCTTTCTTTATGACATCCTCCCACACCAGACAAGGACAACCTGCTTTCTCTTTAGCCTTAGATGGTTGGCCAAAAAAAGGACAATCTTCAGTAATCTGCCATCTTTCATCCGCACAACGTGCCTTAGCCACCTTAACCTTTCCTTCATTATAGCCCTAGAGAGCAGTACTGAACCACATTTTTTTTGTACAGACTATTGTTTGAAATATGGTCAGTCAGCCGGGTACCCAAAACAATCTGTAAGCAATTTCTCTGGAAAACATCTAGCAAATATTCATCCGCTTTTTGGAGCACCCATGCTTCAAAGCAATATTTGACCACTGTCATACCTGTAGCTTCTAATATTGTAATCTTGGTTTGCAGACTTATCTTCCTATTCTTCTAAACTTTTTTACTGTGAAAAAACACCCTGAGCCTTGGTTATTCTACTTTTAACATCTTCACTGCTCTAACCATGTTGACTAATAATACTACCAAGGTAAGTGAAGCTACCCACCTGATAAATCTTTTTGTTACCCAACGTCACGTATTCATCTTCTTTTATTCCTAGCCTTAGTGACTTAGTCTTCTTAACATTAATTTTCAAACCTATTTTTGCACCCTGAACTTGCAAAACCTCTAAAAGTTTATTCATTTTGTTCACACTGTCATCTAGGATGCTTAAATCATCAGCATAACCTAAGTCCAGGACACATTTTCCTCTCCATTTCATTCCGTGGTCTCCCATTGCCTTTCATGTGCTCTTTAAGATAAGGTCCATCAAAATAATCCATATAAAGAAGGATAGAAAACTACCCTGCTTAACTCCTGATTTAATACAAAACCAGCAGCTAACCTCATTTCCTACCTTAACCAAAGCAGTGTTATTCCAGTACATAGCACTAACAGTGGCAGATCCAGAGGGGCGAGGGGAACGCCCCCCTAACGTAGCCTAAATCAACCTATTTTGCCCCCCCCCCCTAAAAAAAATCCTGGATCCGCCCTTGAGCACTAATCACTTTAATGTATTTGTCTGGTATACCATACAAGGATAAAACTTTTACTAAAGCTCGTCTATCAACATAATCGAAGGCTTGCTCATAATCTGTAAAACTGAGGACCAAAGATGTTTGACAGCTCAGGTATTTCTCAATTATTAGCCTAAGAGTGAAAATTTGGTCAACAGATCTTCTACCTTTTCTAAAACCGTACTGTTCTTCTCTTAAAACTTTGTCTACAGCATCTCTCAGTCTAAAAGGTATCATATTACTAAGTAATTTGCTACCTACAGAGACCAGACAAATGCCTTGACAATTACCACACTCACTCTTATCAACTTTCTTATAAAGTGGCTTAATTAAGGTTTTCTTAAAATCGTTAGGTACTTCCTCTTTTTCAAAAATTATATTCATAATCTTCAGTAACTTATTTCTAACCTCAGAGCCACCATATTTAAGAAACTCATTCACCACACTATTATTTTTTAATTCTTTTAGTACTGTCACTAATTCTTCCTCACAAAACAGATCTTTCTTCACATCTAATGTATCACAAACTTTTTCATTTTCCTCTGTATCTTTTCCTGGGACTCTATCTCAGTTTAGCAAATTCCCAAAATGTTCTGCCCATATATCTTCAACTCTTTCCTTAATGCTAATTGTGGCCCCGTTCCTATCTTTAACTTGGACAAGTCTGGATTGACTACTCTTTCTCAATTTATTAACATGCCAGTACAGTAGTTTACTATTATGCCATCTAGCTGCACCTTCCAGATCCTCAGCAATATCATCCATGGCCTCCACTTCACACCTCCTTAGTTCATATTTTTATGCTTTCTCCACTTTCTTTACATTCCTTTTGTTTTCATATAATCTATCACTCAGGTACTTCTTGCACAAATTCCTTCTCCTTTTAATTAAACTCAAAGCTTGTTCCCTAAAATTCTTAGCTGCAGTCCTAGCTTTCTTCCCTAAGAAATTTTAAGCATCTTCACAAATTATTTTTCTAAAATTATTCCAACCATCTTCCACATTATAAAATTTTAAACTGTCAAGTTTAGTATTCAACTAGGAACAGTTGAAGGTATTAACAGAGATACTAGTGACATGAGAATTAACTTTTACGAGATGCAAATTAGAGTGAACCAATCAGTATATTGATTTGCTTTAATATGTGTCTAAATAATGTCTATATATATATATATATATATATATATATATATATATATATATATATATATATATATATATATATATATATATATATATATATATATATATATATATATATATATATATATATATATATATATATATATATATATATATATATATATATATATATATATATATATATATATATATATATATATATATATATATATATATATATATATATATATATATATATATATATATATATATATATATATATATATATATATATATATATATATATATATATATATATATATATATATATATATATATATATATATATATATATATATATATATATATATATATATATATATATATATATATATATATATATATATATATATATATATATATATATGCAGTGAGAGAAAATTCACAAATATTTGAATAATAAGATACTATCAAATCTCTTTAATATAAAACCAGATCGTTGCTAGGAAGATTTTTCCAGTATGATGATTTGGCATGGCTTGCAGTGTCTAATCTCCAAAATTAAGTCTCTATTGAAATCAAATTTACACATTAGCATTACAGAATTATAAAATCTACCACCAAGTACAGATGTACATGAACTACATACTTATTTATGAAACTGAGAAAGATACAGATGATATAAAACACTGTAAATAATTCTAAAATGGGAATATAATACAAGCTATTGTAAGTTGGTTGAGAAAATGGTAGAAAACCAATGAATTTATGTAGAAGCAACCCTTAAAATTAAACTAATAGCAATTTTAGAAAAACTTTTTTTCAGTTTTAATGATCGAATTTTAAGTTTCTTTTATATTGTTTTTTTTCTCATCGTTTGTTTTGCTGAGGACGGCCCTTGGTTATAGGGTCGAAATATTCATTTAAAAGTTGCATTCCACTGTCTTGTATAAAAAAAAAATTCCCCGTTGTTTCTACTTATTATTTATGATGGAAAGGCAGTGGGGTCTTCGTTGCTATTTAAAACCACTTCTGAGAAGTAAATACTACAATTACAAACGACCAGCATCAATATGTTCTCTATTCAACAATCTTTCTAAATATAATGGTTACAGTCATGACAATACACCCCTCCCCCTATTGGGGAAAAGTATAGCCATATTTATAATATTTATCCTCTGCTTTCATTGCTGCAACAGAGATTGCACCTCTGTGTACCATATATTGTTTAAAAACAACTGAAATAGAAACTTTCCACACATTATAAAGCCTACATTTTTTATTATAATGTTTGCTTGTAGTTTTGTATATAGCCTAGGGTTAAACCTGGCCTTATTAAGGGGGGGTTAACTTTTGCAGTAGTGACCATTATATTTGGTGTACTTACCCAATTGATGCACATTGCCCCAAGTAGCATTAGTTACAGAATTTTACTTGGTTCTCTTCACAATGAAATTTTCCTGTTGACATTGAAACATAGGCACTATTTTTATTCTTCCAAAAATAGCATTTAGGATTAAGTTCAACAGTCCTGGACTAAGTAAAGTCCCCGGATTAATTAATAACAGTCCCGGAGCAATGCTATTCAGATTTGATGACGTTTTTTCCACAGAAAATCAATATAAACCAAAGTGAACAAACATTAAATGTACTAACAAAACCACAACCTACTTAAATACAAAACACAATGACCAAAATTCACTAAATTTCGGCCGATTTTGCAAAATTGCAAAAAATACTGAATTACCAAATGCCAAAAAAGTTAGGGGGTAGCGCACAAAACTTGATCAATACAATATTCTATTTAAGACATCACTTACATTCATCACAATAGGAGTCACCACAGCAAGGAATTAGAACTGCATCTTGGAGTAAATCCTTGCAAAGTCCACAGACCAGTTCTGATGGAAGCTGCATCTTAACATGTTCAGCAAAGATTTTGAATCTTTATTTAAGAAAGTCTTTGCAAGAAAAAAAAAAATCTCTCTTGACTAGATTTTTAAAGATTCATGTTTCATAATTCCCAGTACATTTTTATGAATTGATGCCCCTGTTTACAACAATGGTATGTAATATTAACTGAAATGTCACAACTTTCACCTCCAACAATTGAAAAAATCCAAAGTAAACTTTGATAATGTACTGATAACTGGCACCTAAGAATACAGAGGCAAAACCTTACCACAAATTGTTCCAGAATATGACCTCCATTGAATAGCATCAAATATAGTGACCTATATTTATAAATTGAATGGTTTAAAATTGTTGTGGTTGAAAATAGGTGCCTTGAAAAGATGCCAAGTATTAGCAAAGAATCAGAGGATCTGAGTGATTTTGAACTTAACCACAAAACCTTACCACAAATTGTTCCAGAATATGACCTCCATTGAATAGCATCAAATATAGTGACCTATATTTATAAATTGAACGGTTTAAAATTGTGGTGGTTGAAAATAGGTGCCTTGAAAAGATGCCAAGTATTAGCAAAGAATCAGAGGATCTGAATGACTTTGAACTTATCTTTTCGCCTGTGTAAAATTTTGTCCAAAGTAATTGGTTGAATTCGATTTCTGAGAAGGAAATTATTGAATATGGAGTGGATTTTTTTGCTTCACCAAAAATAGTTGAACCTAAGGCTGATCTATGGTTGAAACTTGTGCCTGATGAAATTCCTCCTCGCCTTAGTGGTGCACAGTCTACAACCAGTAATATTAAGGAAATGCCCAATCTTTTGAAGAAGTGTGATGAAGCTAGCATCACTATGCCAACTTATGTGACTAAACTTCCAACTGAAGTTCCAGTGTTGCCAGCTGTGGCCTATTCACAATTAGCCTCTAAAGTTTCCAAAGTTCATCAGCTTGTTCAAATTGTGTCAGCAAAGTTGGACAATTATAGCCTCAATTACCCTCAGTTACCAGAACCTGCAGGCTCTACTGGCCAGTCAACCACTATTGTTGTCTCTCAAGTGCTGTCTCATTTACCAAATACTATTAAACAGAAAGACGCTATTGATAAAATCAGTTGCCATGAAACTTGTTTCCAGTATTTGCCCTGTTCATGATAAGTGGTGTGTAAATATTGATAAATCTGCTGCCAAAGACTTCTGTGCATCTGTTCCCGTCATTCTTGTTGGTACATCAACCAAAGAAATTTCTAAGAAATGTTATAAAAGGTGTTCCAGAGGATTATGCAATTCAGTCTTTCACAAATTGTAGCAGTATTGTTGCTGCCAAAAGGCTGGACTCTTTGAAAACAGTTAAACTTGATTTTGAGGATTCTTTTGCTAAAGCTGCTTATTTCAAAGACGGCGTACAAATTAGTTATGAATTCTTTAGACTGAGCAAGTTTAAGGAAATTCCGAAGTGTTTTTCTAATTGCCGATCACCCCACCACTCCACCCCAATGTGCTTGTTGTGCTGGCCCTCATATTAGTACAACAGAAAATCCATGCAATGCCTCACCAAAATGTGACAATTACAATGATGACATGTGTCCTTTAGCATGTCATGCTCCATTCTCCATGGTCTTGCAAGTTAACAAGCCTCTAAATGACTTTACAAATTTCAATCATATTGCACAAGATCAATGGCACAAAAAATAAAGATTCTTATATTGACGATTGGTAAAAAAACTTTGACATTATCTGCCTGCAAGAAACCTTGTTAACTGCCTCTAGCAGAAATTTACTTCATCAAAGCTCTATTCATTTGGTTTTTACTTCTGATGCAGTTCCCACATGTGGTCGCCCTTCTGGAGGTCAGGCCTGTATTTAAAAAAAAGTATTGATCTTTTGAACCTATCCCTTTTTTATTTTGATAAGCACATTCTTGCTGTGAGAGCAAATAGTCCTGCGTTTGCTAATGTTTATCTTCCATATAAAAATAATACAGTGGATTCAATAAATAGATTTGCTATTGCATGCAAGTCTTTAAATTCTGTGATGAATTGTGTCAGGGAAAATAAACTTGATTTTATAGTTCTTGGTGACTTTAATACAGATTTGGATGAACAAAGTTATCAATCCCAAGAAATATTGGAGTGCATGTCCCCTTACGTGATTCTGAAGAAAGATTTACTATACTCCTACATCCATCAATCTGGTAGTGTTTCTAATACTGATCATATACTCAGTTTGTCACAGCTAGAATGCTTGATTATTCATGTTGATATTGAGACTGATGACTTTTTTTTACTCCTAAACTGAAACGTAACCTTTGCAATGTTGCCCCTATTGGGAATTCTAAATGGTTTAAACATAGTAATTGGAAAAGAGCCAATATTGCTTTTTTTGTCTTTATCTACATTGCTTAGTTGTATTCGTGTGCCTTAACATCTACTCCAATGGCAAGTAAAGGGTAGTAAGTGTGATCTTGATAGATATTATGATGATATAATTAGATGTATGAAAGAAGCTGAAAAAAATTGCAGTTCCCAAAGAGTGTATTTGTATAAAAACACGGAAATCTATATGGGCTGCCAATCCTGAATTAAAGAATCATAAAAATAAGGCAAAACTTTGGCTTTGAATTTGGGTTGATTGTGGTAGACCTATAACAGGGTCTGTTGCAGATATAAAGCAGAAAACAAAGAATGATTATAAAAAGTACCTTAAATCCATTTGTTATAAGGGTATGGAATTTCCAGCCTCTAAAAAGGATCAGTCTAAATTGATCAATTCTGAGAAACTGGATAAAAGTGATCTTTATAACAGTGATTCAATTTCTAGTTCACCTTGGTATGTTTACTATTCGGCAATTTTTTCCAAAATTAATTTTTTCATGCAGTCACATTATTCTTGGTTACTTTCTAAAATTCTTCTGCCTTTGCTTCATCAAGGCCATATTATTCCAGTATCAATAACTGCTGTTTAAAATGAAATTAAGCAACTGAAATCTTCATCCATTGATATTGATTGTAGTTCCAAATGTGTTTAACATCTTCACTGGTTCCAGATAGCTTTCTTTGTGGAACTGTCACCTCAATTTTAAAGCAGGGAAAACTCCCTTCTCATTGTTCATCTTATTGCCTTATAACCACTATGTGTAACTTGAGTAAAATCCTTTAATATATTTTAATTCCTCATTTAAGTGAAAATGTAAATTTTGGATTGAATCAATTCAGGTTTCAATCTGGTATTGGCTGTCAACATGTACACTGTGTTCTTTCTCCTGCCCTTATGAATAGTCTGGCTGAAGGCTTGCCACTTTATATAAGTACTTTGGACCTTTCTAAAGCTTTTGACAGTGTAATCCAAAGTCAAGCTTTTTTTTTCCTTTTTTAATAATGGTGTAAATCTTTCAGTCATTTTTCTTCTTTGCTTTGGGTATGAGAATTCTTTTCTCTGAATTAATAAAACTGGACCTCCGTTTGTCCATTTATGTTGGGGTGTCAAACAGAAAGGGGTTTTATCACCTAGAATATTCAAAAAGTGCATTTCTGGTATTTTAGATGAAATAAGATCAAGTTATTTTATTGGACTCTCAGATGTTTCTTATCTTGCCATGTGGATGATCTTCTACTTTTGTGTAAAAATAAGCAAGGTCTCTTGTTTATGGTCTCAAAAGTTTCACATATATTTTCTAAAACTGGTCTTTCTCTTAATGTTGAGAAATGTGAATTTCTAGTTTTTAATGGTCTGACTTCCTCTAATGCTCCCTTAGCTTGTTGCGGTTTTTCTATACCCTCTGTTTCCACCTTTTGGTGGTTGGGTATTACTGTTACTAATTCAATTTCTATCCTATGGCAGTGCACTGTTCATGATGTTCAAAAGAAAATTCAAATGGGCTATTCTAAGATTGTTGCCAATCAAGGGAAGTACAATAAACATGCACTGGGTAGGCTATATGCTACATTCTGTGATCACATAGTAATGGTAAGATGATTTGTAAGTTTGATGTCCCTGATATAACTGCAAAGTTGGCTGTGCTGCATGGAAGGTTGTTGGAATCAGCTTTTTATTGTTTATCACCTCATCATCCTTTGGTCTGTCTTTTTGGTTAATCTCATTGTAGTGTTTTTTTTTATTTGTACTGTAGTGTATTTTATTTGTAGTGCATTTCATTTTCTTTTTTTTTTTTTTCTTGTGTTACTCCACAAGTGCCATAACTTGTTATGATGTGGGTTATAAATAAATTATTATTATTACTAAAGTTTTCCATTAATTATAATAAAAAGAAATACAATTAGATGCCAAAGGAAAGGAAGTCAGCCAGTAGTAGGTGTATTATCATACTTATCAAATAATTTAGCTCATAATAATAATAATATAATGCAAAAACGTAGGCCGGAGCCTCTTACAAAACAGGAAAAAGACAATACAAAAATTTAGATAAATCTTCTAAACTAAAAGTTTGGACTTGCTAAACATGTTATTACAATTTAACTATTCTATAGACCCATTATTAAAATTTTATTCACTAAACTATTCTTTTCTTCAAGAATATAAACACTTGGAATAAACTCTCTGAAAAAACCGTTACTGCTGAATCTGTGGACATCTTTAAAACAAAGACAGGATGCTGAGTGGTCCTCCAGAGATTGTAAACTCAACTGGGAAGCTATGGATCAGCATAGTGCACCTGGTCACTAAAGAATACTGAATTCAACTCAAATCGTCTACTCTAGAGCTCTACAAGGAGAAATCCTTAGATTGCTCCAAGCTGCAATTTAAGGTAAACTAAAGAAAATAAGATACTAAAAAGCCACAATTGTTGAATCACATAGCAGCCATGAGAAAATTCTGGATGAGCAGCCCATTTTGGAAACTGTCCTTGTAATTTTTGTTCTTTGGATTTAACATATATGGCCTATTTCTAATAATATCAATGATCACATTTTCAATTGATGCCATTTTCAAGCATAGACTATAATAATATTTCTCAAGTCATTATTGCTAACGTGAAAAATGTTCAACTTCCTAAGTAACCTAAGTTACATGTGCTAAGTGAAAGTATAATCTATGTAAAGTAAATTAAGTGGGTTTTCCATGCCATTGTTGAACAGGACAAAATACCAATGTGCATCCAGCATAAGTGGTGAATTTCATATTTTGTTGAAATGGGTTTCTGTAATCTCAACAATTATACAAATAAGCAGGAATAAAAAAACAAAACTGAAACCATTCAGAAAAGGTAACACAGCCAAACAAAAAGTACACCATTGTTGAAAACCCTAAATAGAAAACTTACTGCCCCTACCTTGAACAACAAGGAAAATCACTTTGTCTTCTTTTTTTTTTTTTGTTAACACAACATACTGGTTATGTTCACCTTATTGGGTTTGACAGAGCCAACATGGTTATCCCAGCCAATTGGGTTTGACTGGGAGTCATTGACTCAAGATCACTACAGGTCCAGAGGACCTTAAAGCTCTCAAATGGATTAAGGTGAGGTAAGATGATATGACTTGAAGCCTTTTTTTTATGTTCTTTCCAAATATAATAATAGCTTTAATCAGAAAGTCAATTTTAAGCCCATTACAGACCTTCAAAGACAATACATTTTTTTTTTTTTGGCTACATAAAAGGGTTAAAAACTAGAATTTTTCCTTCATTATATGCAAAATAATTGAAGCTAACACACTTCAAATACACATCCACTATAATTTAAACCCCCCCCCATGTGTGAATAAATAGCCCAAATTATATATTTCCCATGTGTTCTCTGGTTATCAATTTTGTCCCAGTTGATTCAATTTACAGGTATCCTTGTTTGAACAAGAGTGAAGCTAACAGCAGTATGTAAGTTATATCTAAAACCAGAGAAAAGGGTATCATCTTTGAGGGTCTGTAAAGGCCTTAAAATTTGATTTCTTAATGAAGCAATTATTATATTTGAAAAGAATGTAAAAAGGCATCAGATGGTATGTTCACATTATTTGTAGGTCAGTAATAAAAACCACCCCAAATTTACTGCATTTTGGGGTCCCATTTAGGGCTCAAAGTGGAACTAGCCTCAGAAACAAGTAATTGAATTGGAGAAGAGAATAAAATGGAATCAAGCAATGTAGCCTATTCACTTTTTGAATAGTTAAATTTTATAAACAAAAACTTACCACTATCTTAATACAGTATAATCACTTTTTTATGACTCAGCAATTAGTAAATTGCCTTATAGTAATGACATTACAGTAGTCAGACAGATAATCACCAATTCAGCAGTTGAATCACTGTAAAAATCTCTAGGCTAATTTAATAACCTTGAAAGTGTACTGATTTCAACATTGGGATTTTCTGAATTTTCTTAATAGGTCACCTAGGCCATGTGATTAGCTTGAATGTTTTAGCCATAGGCTACAGCCTACAAAATTAGTAACTTTAAATGCACTGATAGTCAATAATGCCTAACTACCTTAAATTACAGCTAGGAGCAATCTTGGGATATGAGATCTCAAAGCTGGAACTAAGTATCTATATTCTAAACACTCTATTAGGGATATAATAATTGTAGGCTACTTAAATAGCCTAGCTTTTGCTTAAGTGTTACAAATGCCCAGGAATAAGAACCAGTAAATATGGAGCAGTTCATATAATTGACCTACAAATAAAGTGAGCACACCATTCAATGCCATTTTTCATGCTCTTTCTGAATATTATAATTTCTTTTCATGCACATCTAATTTTGAGCCTTATTGTTTCATTATAAATCCATTTTGTAAAATTTTTTTGGTAGAATTCTATGTTAGCTATTTTTGGCTAGGCTATCTTGGAAAAGGGTTGGGTTAGGAAAATGAAACTTTCAGGGATGGGTCTATAGGATAAGGTATGTCCTGAGAAGGTATTTTGAAGTACCTACCTCCACTCCTTCTCCCTATAGAGGGTCCTGATCTTTGATGACCTTTAAAAATATGTGTATTGTAAAAGTGAAACCTTACAAAATAGCTCTTCTGCTTAAATGAAGTACAACAAAATTGTTTTCAGCTTCACAACTTTGCTCAATCCGAATTTAAAAGGTTTTAAGGATATACAAATACATTTCCTAAATTAAAAAAAAAACACATTGATATGGCTTAAAATTCTACTCAAAAAACAGGAATTGCATTTTCAGAACTAAAACCAGAGAAAAAGAAACTGATAACTGAAAATGAAGGGGTAAAATTCTACTTTAGCTACTTTTGACTATCTTGGAAAGAGGTTAGGTTAGGAAAACTAAACTTTCAGGAATAGGTCTACAGGCTAAAGTGTGTCCTGGGAAGGTATTTTAAGTACCTACATCCACTCCTTCTCCCTCTAGAGAGTCCTGACCTTTGATGACCTTTAAAAATCTGTGTTTTATAAAAGTGAAACTTGCAAAATAGATCTACTGCTTAAATGAAGTACAACAAAATTGTTTTTAGTTTCACAGCATCGTTCAATCCCAATTTATAAAATTTTAAAGATATGAAAATACATTTCCCTAATTTTGAAAAAAACACACTGACTTGTTTTAAAATTATACTCAAACAACAGAAACTGCATTTTCAGAACTAAAGCCAGAGAAAAAGAAATGGGTGCCTGAAAATTAAAGTAAAAATGCTAATTTGTCAAAAATTTCAATAGGTAGACTTGTCAAGTAGGCAAATTTCAAGACTTACTAGAGGGAGAAGGAGTGGATGTAGGTACTTCAAAATACCTTTCCAGGACACACTTTAGCTTGTAGACCCAGCCCTGACAGTTTCCTTTTCCTAACCTAGCTCCTTTCCAAGATAGCCAAAAGTGGTAAATTTTTTTACCAAATCATATTATTGACTTACAAATAAAGAGAATATACCACTTGATGCCTTTTTTTTATGCTCTTTCCAAATATAATAATCATTGTTGTTGCAAATGAATTTTACCCCTACCCCTATATACCAATCCAGGGTATTTTTTTGCACATTAGGGGGGTGGGGGTTTAAACTTACCTCCTATTTACATCAGAAATAAAATGTACCCCCACCCCTAATGTGCAAATATATACCCTGAATTGGTATATATAGGGGTGGGGTAAAATTCATTACCAACAAAAATGATTAGTATATTCAGAAAGAGCATAAAAGAAGGCATTGAGTAGTATATTCACTTTATTTGTAAGTCAATAATATGATTTGGTAAAAATTTACCCCAAAATTAGCTAAGGTAGAACTTTACCAATTATAGTACCACCTAGAAATTTACCAAAAAATGGCATTGACTGATATGTTCACTTTATTTGTAGGTCAATGGGTAAATTTTTAACAAATCATATTATTGAGTAAGGAATAAAGTGAATACACCATTCAATGCCTTTTTTATGCTGATTACAAATATAATAATCATTTCTATTGGAAATGAATTTCAGCCCCCCCCCCCCCTGTGCAAATATATATCCTGAATTGACATATATAGGGGGGGTCTAAAATTCATTTCTGATAGAAATGATAGTTATATTCATAATCAGCATAAAAAAGGCATTGAATGGTATATTCACTTTATTTGAAACTCAATAATATGATTTGGTAAAAATTTACCAGTCAATGATATGAATTGGTCCATATTTGGTAATTTTTTACCAAATCATTTTATTGACTTATGAATAAAGTGAATATACTAGGCCTAGCCTACTCTATCCCTTTTTTTTATGCTCTTTCCAAATATAATAATCATTTTTGTTGGAAATGAATTTTACCCCTACCCCTATATACCAATTCAGGGTATATATTTGCACATTAGGTGGGGGGGGGTAAAGTTTAAACTTACCTCCCATTTACATCAGAAATAAAATTTTCCCCCACCCCCCTACTGTGCAAATATATACCCTGAATTGGTATATAAGGGTGGGGGTAAAATTCATTTCCGACAAAAATGATCATTATATTTGGAAAGAAGCACAAAAAAAAGGCATCAAGTAGTAGGCTATATTCATTTTATTTGTAAGCCAATAATATGATTTGGTAAAAATTTACCCCATATTTACCGAACAACCATTTAAATTTCAAATGTCCCATGGATTAGGCAGTCTTTGAGTAGGCTATGCCTTGGCTACCCTAATGTGGAAATTATCCTAGCCTACCCTAAATAGGACTAAGTCAATGCCCCAAAATGGGCTTGGTTAGGCTAGTCTAGGAAGAAAACTGAAAGTAGTTATGCAATTGAAAGACTTCTAAGTTCTTCAACAGATATTTTTAAAATGTGCTGGTTTAGCCTCTTACTAAAAGATGAGAACAGAGAAAATCCTAAAAGATGAGATATATTCTGTTTCTTACAGGAAAGAAAACTATCTGATGTAGTGCTGCCAGAAAGTGAAACAAAAAACAAGCCAGAGCCTTTCAAAAATGCGCCGAAATACGCCCGAACCGTTGAAAACCCAGACTACCATCATGGTCAGTTCCTAAAGAGCTAAAATTGCTCAAATTTGTGTGTTTCACAACAGTTTTAGGTGCTAAAGTAAAAAAAAAATGCATGGCCCGATAAGTGTAGCTGGATTAGTTTTAGATCAGTTCTTACGTCCAGTTATTTCAAACTTTTGTTAATTCCTTAGCCTTTTTTCAAAGTCATCATCATTTCGTCCTTGACGAAATAAGAAAAATTGTATTATGAAAGTGCTACAAATTGAATCACGAGATGCAGTGCTAGACATGATGAAATAGTATTAAATCCCTTTTAAAAGGATTAAATCCCAGTTTTTGAACAAGTGTGAATGAAAAGAATTATATTCGGAATTAATTAGAGACTAAACTTTATTTTATCCTAAACCCCAAGAATGACTAGGAGAGTGTGCCCCGATTTTCGTTGCAGGGCAACTATAAACTGTTTGACATGCAATGACTGTGGATCATATCTCCACGAACAATGTGCTGGAATTGAACGTTTCCAATGGACTTAAAGTTGGCTATGCCTAGATTGTTCTGTGAAAAAGGGTAGTTTAAACAAGGATGGTCCAAGAAAAATAATTACTTTTGCTGATACTTGTTCCAGTCAACCCCAGTATCTCCGATTTACTCCCCCTCGTCGTCTCGCGGACAATGACCTGGCGAGTATTGTGATGGAAATTCGATCATCCCCTCTAGCTCCAAACCTTCCAAGTAATAACGACCATCTCGAAGTCAACAAATCTAATGCCTCCTGCCAGACTGAAACTACTACTTGTGGCACTTGCTGTTCTAATCTCCTATGGGACTTATCACTCCTTTCCCTTAGAGCAATGAGAGATGAATTAGAATTAATAAACAAGGAAGTATCTGCAATCATAGATCTTAGGTCACGTCTAAATGAAATCCCTCCAAAGTCGTTTAATGTTAATGAGGATCAAAATCAGTAAATTATCATTAATAAATCCCACCAGGATAAATATTCAATTGTTTCCTGTAACAAAGAGGTGATGAAATAAACTTGTATTATTCAAAAGTTCAGTTACCTTGGGGATAACTTAGTTAAGAGTTCATCTGACCAGGAGAACTTGAAGTTGAATACTAATGAATGCGAACTAAAGGTCAAGTCAATTAAGATAAGCGGTCATGAACTGACTACACGTAAGAGTGTATCCAAATTTGCCTGGAAGGATATTTGTAAAAAAGGCAAAATATGTAAATATATACATGTTTAGAAGAGTTTTAATGTTGGGGAAAAAACGAAGTTCACCACACCAGCCCAGTGTTCCCACTAGCCCTCAAAAGCGACATGAATCCGAATTATCAACGGCACCGAACAGACCCATTCAGAAGACCTCCATGTTACGTTCCAACTCTCTCTCATTTCAATTGTCAAATCAGTCCATCTCCTCAGTCCTGTTATTGCATTAAATGAACCCAAGAACTTACAACAAGTATCCAATAGCAAATCAAGAAACTCTGGTATGATACATTGCTCCTCCTCCTACACATTTCCCAGAATCCTTCTAGCAAATGTAAGGTCACTGGTAAATAAAATGGATAAACATCAAATTAGTCTTAACAAAAACCAGATTGGTATTGCTTGCTTTACTAAAACATGGTCTGCAACTGAAGAGTTTTGCTCCATTCCAAATTATGACTCCCATTTTAAGCCCAGGATAGACAAAGATGGTATCGCTCTATCTCGTGGTGGAGGAGCAGCTATTCTTTGTCGGTCTACCGATCCAAAACAGATTCTTTCATTTTCTGAAAAAGGGAACAACTCCAAAACTGAAGTTCTATGGCTCTGGATCAGACCCAAAAACCTCCCAAAAGAAGTATCTTGCATGATTTTTTGTATTATTAATTTCCTCCTCGTAGTGGATTAAAGAAGGAGCTGACGGCATATCTGCAACTTTATACTGACAGATACGCTGCAAGAATCCTTATACTGCCATTACATTATGTGATGATTTTAATGAGCTAGACCAAAAGTTGGCTTACCTCTGTTCTTAGCCTTGATCAAATGGTCAAGTCGCCTACACGTGGTGATAAAACCCTAGACTTAATTTTTACCAACATTGAAGATTACTACTGTGTCCCCAAAATAGCCCCTCCACTAGGGGCAAGTGACCATCTATGCATCTTTTGGACCCCTTTATCTTCCTTTCCCCCTAAGCGATTGATCAGTTATTTTTATAGGCCCATTACTGACGAGAAGGTCGCCCATTTCAAATTAAAACTTAGTTCCAAATCTTGGGCCAATATCCTATGTCTTACCAATCATAGGCAGTGCGCTAGCGCTGCCTAAGTAAAGAACGATGTGGGCACAATGTGTTGTTTTTTTGTATTTTTGTTTTTTCTCCATACTCGGGCACTTCGTATCGAAGGAGTTGTCATAGAAAGTTCGAGGGCAACAAGCCCCCCCACGCCCACCATTCCGCAAAACACATCCAATCAAAATTTTGAGATAACCATTTCATTCAGCGTAGTTGATTTCCACATAGAAAATATCTTTTTGAGGAAGACACTCCCCCACAACCCACGGGCCAAGGGTTTTAAGTTATGCCCTGAGGGCATATAAGGTTTTTATAGAAGGCGTTGTCGTAAAAACTTCAAAAAAGGCTCATTCGATTGGAAATTCAAAGGGCTAGTTCCCTTTTAAACAGTCGAAAGTGATTGGAGGGCAACTAGCCCCCCCCACGCCCATCCGTCCCCCAAATACATCCAATCAAAATTTTGAGATAACCATTTTTTTCAGTGTAGTTGATTTCCAGATAGACAATATTTTTTGTGGAGGACACTCCCCCACAACCCTCGGGGCAAGGGTTTTAAGTTATGCCCTGGGGGCAAGAAGACGTTCTCACAGAAACTTAAAAAAGTATTACTCGATTGGAAAATTAAAGGGCTAGTGCATTTTTAAATAGTCGAAAGTGATTGGAGGGCAACTAGCCCCCCCCCCACGCCCATCATTCCCCCAAACACATCCAGTCAAAATTCTGATATAGCCATATCGTTCAGCGCAGTTGATTTCCAGATAGAAAATTTGTTTTTGAGGAGGACACTCCCCCACATCCCTTGGGGCAAGGGTTTTGTGTTATGCCCTGAGGGCATATGAGGTTCTATTGAAGGCGTTGTCGTAGAAACTTCAAAATAGGCTCATTCGATTGGAAATTTCAAGCGCTAGTACCCTTTTTAATAGTCGAAAGTGATTGGAGGACAACTAGCCCCCTCCCCACGCCCATCATTCCCCCAAACACATCCAATCAAAATTTTGAGAAAGCCATTTTGTTCAGGGTAGTTGATTTCCAGATAGAAAATTTGTTTTTGAGATGGACACTCCCCCACAACCCCTCCCCCCAAAGCCCTCAGGGCAGGGGTTGTAAGTTATGCCCTGGGGGCATATAAAGTTTTTATTGAAAGCGTTGTCGTAGAAACTTCAAAAGGGCTCATTCAATTGGAAATTGAAAGGGCTAGTGCCTTTTTTAATAGTTGAAAGTGATTGGAGAGTAACTAACGCCCCTCTCACGCCCATAATTTCCCAAAAGACTTCAAATCGAAAATTTGAGATATCCATTTTGTTCAACGTAGTTGAAAGTTCTGGAAATTAGGTCTTTTAGGATGATAAACTCCTCAGAGCCCTCAGTGCAAGGGTTGTAATTTAAGGTTTATATAGAAAATTGTTGTATATGATTTATAGAATAGATTTTAGTCTTCTTCAAGTCCAATTTTTATATGTTTAAAAACTAAATGTTGACTTAAAATTAAATTAAAATGCACTGTGATAATGCTAATTCCCAATAAGGCATCTCAGCAGTATCCCAAGAACGACTGAGGGTATTATGTTCAAACGTTCGGGGCTACTTCTGCTCTTAAAATTTAACCAAACCAAAATAGCGTAAGTGTATCCAAGCTATCAAAGAAAGTAAACATATTTTTTTGCGAATGGTATCAAGTTTTCCATTACAGGTCAACTAGAGGAGTTATGAAACTAAAGTAAACAGTACTATTTGTGTCCAGATTTTTAAAAAGGTGTATGCTGTTAAAAATTGCTGAAAATTTTTCTCCGGCATACAAATGGCAGGCCAAACTATAAAGTTTTAAAAAACGAAAAGATTTATAGTATTATTTTCTTTTTCCCTGAAAAGACTTTGTCAATATAAAACGAACAGACATTAATTAAAAAAAACTTTTTCCACAAAATAAGTTTTTCAAAAAAAAGCAAAGATCTCCATTAAACAAAAAATGAGCAAAAATAAAATCAAATAATCTACCAAGCGTGTAACTACCACAAATCAGCATTGATAAATAAATGAAACCCAAAACGAACAGAAATTACAATAATTAACCGAGTCAAACTCAAAACGAGCAGAAATTAACATAAGTTGGGCGCAAAACCCCTATGCCTTCCCAAGGCCTGGTCAAAATTTGCACTTTACTGAAAAAACACAAATGAATGTGCATTGTCAGTTTAATATACATATACTGATATTTAGTAATTAAAATGTTAATATTATTTGATTTATTAAAGTTATAAAAGTAAAAAAAATTATAATTTTTGTTTAACGGATTTCTTTACTTTTCTTTGAAAAACTTATTTTGTGGAAAAAGTTTTTTTAGTTAATGGTAATGAAATTGCTTCTGAGTTTTCAACGGAACTTTTCCAGTCATGTTGTGACACCTTTCCAGTGAAAAAAGTTACTCGCAAATCTAACTGCAAACCGTGGATAAATAAAAAAATTTTGTGCCTAATAAATGAACGTGATAAATTCTTTAAGGAATGATTTTTCCAAGAATCTCGAAAACTTAGAAACATCGTTGTTAGCGAATTCCGTAAATCATGACAGGAGCATGGTGCGCACGTGCTCAACAAGTTATTCTATACGGATACTAAAAAATTCCACAAAAGTGTCCAAGATCTCATGGGAAAGGTCTCTTCAAAGTTTTTCTTACTGGACAGTTATGGTGACCCAGTGGGTACAAATGTCATAAATGATCATTTTGCTTCAATTTGTAAAATTCACCCGCCACTCTAACATATACCGGCCAACAGTGCAGAGATTTACATTCCTGTGATTGAAATAGATCAGACTCAACTTAAACTTTAAACTCTTGACACAAATAAGTCAGTATACCCAGGTGATATCCCTACCAAATTGATTGTGGAATGTGCCCAGCATTTTAGTGTACTTCTAACTGCTATTTTTAACCAACGTTTGGTAGATGGTATTTTTCCAGTGTGTTTTAGACGAGCTATTATATCTCATATACTGAAACTTAGACCCCAAAAGTTCCCTCTGACTTAAGATCAATATAAAAAACGTCCATTTTCTCTAAAATATTTGAAAGTTTTATTTACCATTTCCTTTTGGACGATATTCATGATAAAATCAACCAAAATCAGTTTGGCTTTAGGCCGAATCATAGCACCACGCATTGCGTAATTTATATGATTGACACTATTTTCAAACATCTTGAGTTGAATAGTTCCTACGTTGAGGCTGTTTTTACTGATATTAGCAAAGCCTTGGACAATTTGGATCATCAGACAGTTATAGATAATGCAAGTTCTTTAGGTGCAAGAGATTTTGTTTTACGTATGTTAGCTAGTTTTTTGTCTGGCCGTGAGCAATGTGTAGTCCTCCCTAACGGTTTTTTGTATTCATCTGGTTTTTCCTCGATTTCCTGTGGAGCACCTCAAGGGACTAAATTAGGTCCTTTAACATTTTTAATTGTTTTCAATAATGTTTTACCAAGTTTTGCCAAATCATTGAAATTTGCGGATGATTTGACATTACTGAACCTTTGTAAAACATCTAATACTTTGAATGTTACACTCGATTCACTCATTAACAATTTAAAGAATGATCTTGACAATGTTAAACTCAACTTAAGCATACCCAAAAGCAGTTTCATGCTATTTTCTTTTTTTAAAAATATACCCCCTGTCAATAATTACCTTTGCATACCAAATTTAAATATTGTTAAACTGCTTGGTGTGCAATTGGACAACAACCTTAAATAGAACTCCCACATTTCCCACTTATTTAAGTCTGGTAGTTGTCTTCTTAAATCTTTCTCCATTCTCAAACAGTTCTCCGTATCAATCCAAAACCTTAAAATAATTTATTGTTCTCATATAAGACCCTGTCTGGAATATGCTTGCCCTGTCTGGCACCTTGGGCTGACCAAAGACCAATGTTTTAAAATAGAAAGTATTCAAAAAAGAGCAATAAAAATTATTCTGGGGACGGTCTATACTACACACGATGAAGGTTTGCTAGACTTGAACTTATTACATTGGAATCACGACGTCACATCCCCAACATGAACTTTGGTCACAAGTGCCTTAGTTCTGACTATCATCGACGTTTTCTCCCTCCCTTTAAAGAAAATCCCCCAATCCTTCCTAATAATCCGGCCCTGTAATCCCAAATGTTGACCACGAGGTACAAAAACTCTTTTGTCCCCTATTTTGTTTCCCATTTTAATAATTGATATAACTTTTTTTTATGTTTATCCTCTAACATCTGTTTTATTGTTGATTCAATTTTTTGTTTTATATTTATCCCCTAACATCTGTTTTGATATTGCAATTCTGACGTGCTTATTCTATCTTTTGTGCTATTTTAGCCAATAAATCAGATTCTATTCTATTCTAAAGTTAGAGAAATTTTGGCCCCTAATCTAACTCTACTTTTACCTTGCTTGCTTGCCCTTGGTTCATCCTCCTCTGTTTTCACTGAAGAACAACCATTTTGAGTGATCCGCCAAAATTTATCTGCTTTTAGCTACAGGTTTATGCGTCATAATGGTTAAACAGCTTTGAATTCTTTTTGTTAACTTTTAGACCTTAATAAAGCTTATTCCTATGGAGACGCTGGTCTATACTGATAACAACCACAAGACGAAGACATACAATATCGTTGTTTTATTATCGCAAAAAAATTGTTGGTACAGTTGCAATACATTATTTATAGTTAACTTCATAATTAAAGTAAGGCCTGAAAAAGATACGTGAGAACGGGGTTAATGCAAAACCTTTCATATTCCAAAGATGAAATAATACGGGCAACTAAATACCTTCTTCTTCTTCTTCTATTTAACAGCAGGCGGGCTTTTCAGTAAAACTTTTAAGCCCTTTTCCTTTTGCTTCACTCTGTGGGCTACAGAGCTACTGGCTTGATTGCCTCATATTTATTAGATATATTCAGATATCATTCAGCAGATCTTTCGACTCTAGGAGTTCAAATATAAGATGATAGATGTCGATTTCTATGCTCTGTGTAAAGGTATAGTTGGCTAGGCTTTTGGCTGATAGTGGGATTTTGTGGTGTTTGAAGTATTTTAACAGTTTACAAAGCAAGGTATGTTGTGCAGACGTCAGCATATTACATTCAAATAGGCAATGGTCAATTGTTTCATTATTCATATTACAATGCCTGCAAAGAGGGGACAGGGGAATTGAACCACCTGAATTAGAAAGCTTATATGAGACTGCAAGGAAATTTAGTCCATTTGTTCCAGAACGAATTCTATGATAAATTTTAGAAAGATACTTATTGGGAAAGGGGGAAAGGATAGGATTAATCTTATTAAAATTAATATCTGATAGCCTCCATCGGTAAATATCTCTAATTGGGATTGGTCTCCCACTTGGCTGGTCAATATTTATAGCATTTTTTGCTATTTCATCAACGTGATGATTACCACTTATGCCAGAATGGCTAGGACTATACTGAAAGTAAGTTTTTATTCCACTTGAAGCAAAATTATCAATAATACTGTGACAATGATAAGTGTCAATGTCCAACTTATATTGAGGATCTGAGGCCAGCAACTCAAGGCTTGATAAAGAGTCAGAATATATGATAATATTACTCAAACTTGCAATCAAAGGTTGGTTTTGCTTAAGGTGTTCTAATGCCATGATTATGGCATTTAACTCAGCAGACATTATAGATAAATTATTAAATAATCTCTTACCCATTGCAATTTTCAGGTGGGGAAGGAAAACACCACTAGCAACCTTCTCATTCATTTTTGACCCATCAACAAATATTTGGAAGTGATTTTTATAAGTAATTGTATTAAGTTCTGCAAATTTTTTATGGACAAAAGCAATGGGAGTTAAATCTTTATTCCATTTTGAAAATTCAGTATTTATTATGGGAAATGACCAATTCCATGGGGGGATTGGGGGAAAGTAGGTGCAATAGACTTTGCTGGTACAGGGAACTTCTTTTGAATATTGGCATACTCATCTGCAATACCTCTATACATGGCTGGATTTCTTAACCAATTATGTAATGTGTGTGAGCTATTTGATTCAATTTTTGTAAGATGTTTTATCGAGAGAAAGCTACGTCTCTCCCTTATTGTTGTTAATCCACTCTCCATAAGCAGAAACTTGGTGCTTGTGGGTTTCCTAAGACCAAATATGAGACGTATTATATCATTTTGTGTTGTTTAAATTTTTTGCATCTGGGTCTTTGCACATGCAACATATACAATGAGCCCATAGTCAATATGGGTTCTTATATGTGATTTATAAAACTGGAGTAAGGTTTTCTCCTTACAACCCAAGGGTGTGGAAAGAAGTCTTTTTAGTATATTTGCTTTTCTATAACATTTTTATATTGTGTTTGAAATGTGGAGGTGGAAATTAAGTTGTTGGTCAAGCATGAGACCTAGGTAATTAATATTATTATCTTCTGGAATAGTTGTTTTATTTAGAGTTAGTTTTGCATTAACATGGTTTCGCTTCCGGTGAAACTGGATTATTTTTGACTTGGTGGGTGCAATGGGTAAATCTGAATGTTGAGAGAATTTTTCAAACTGGATAAGTGAATTTTGCAGATTTGACTGTGATATCTGAAAGGTGTTGCCAGATGACCATAGCACCAGATCATCAGCATATTGTAGATTCGTGTGGGGTAGGTTCATGTCCCAGAGATATAGGGCAAAAAGGAGGCAACTGAGGACTGCTCCCTGAGGTAGGCCTTTGGATATTGTCTTTTGGGGTGAAGAGGCTGAACCAACACAAACAATGAAACTTTGCACTTCTATGAAGGATTTAATAAAGGATACTAGCTTAGGAGGTACTCCAAGGTTTGCAAGTTTATTTAAAAGGATTTGGTGGTTCACATTGTCATAAGCTCCTTCAAAATCTAGGAAAGCTGCCACTAGGATATTATTTTTTGAGAAAGATTCCTTTATTGCATTTGTTAGCAAAATGAAAGCATCTGTTGAGGAGTGGTATTTCCTGAATCCAGTTTGAGTGTGTGGGATCATGTTATTTTTCTCAACAAACCAGAGGAGTCTGTGATAAATCATTTTCTCCATTATTTTCCCCATCACAGGTGTAATCATTATGGGCCTATAAGACTCAGGGTTATCTTTTGGTTTATTTTTCTTTAGGATTGGTAGGAGGGACGAACATTTCCATATATTGGGGAACCTAGAAGATGCCCAAGCGTGATTATAACAATTTAGCAGTTCTTGTTTGTATGAAGGTGTGAGATTCTTTATCCATGTAGGGTGTATATTGTCATAGCTACTGCTAGTTTTGGACCAAATATGCTGTATTGCATTATTCAAATCCTGGATTGAAAATGGATTAGTTATGTACTCGGATCCTGGGCGTGGTTGGTAAATAGGGTTCATAGGAATTGTGGACAGTTTGCTTTGATTATTTGATGTTAGCTTATTAACAAAAAAAATTGCAAATAGGTTAGCCTTTTCATTATCATTGTCATAATGGGTATTATTATGTATAAGCTCATACAGGAGCGGGTTGGGAGAAGTCTTTTTCCCACATTTGTGGCTTATGACTTTATGTATAATTGGCTCATGTGTTTCTCTGGAGATATTATTTGCAAAATTATTCCATTATTTATATTTAGCATATATTATTGTCCTTTTTAGGTTAGATTCTTCTTGTAATTTTTTTAAATATGTAGTAGGTGTTGTTTTTTTTTTATGAATTATGTCCTAGCTGACTTTTTTATCTTCCATTTATTTAGGCACTCATTTTTCCAACATGCTTTAGGAATTTGTTTAGGGAATGTTTTCTTAGGTGTTGTCCTGGGGATAGCATGATTAGCTGTATTTATTAGTAAAGATGTCAACGCTTCAGCATGTGTGTCAACGGTTGTGTTAGAAATGCATGAACTTTGGGTGAAACTTGTAATTTCATCATTTAGCTTATTTTGGAAAATAGACCAATTTGCTTTAGTGTTGATATATTTGGATGTATGAGATGAAGTTTCAGTAGGTTCATTTAGGGAGCAAACTATAGCAAAGTGGCCTGTACATAGACTATCAATTTTATTTATGTAAATTTTGTTCAAAAAATTTAAAGACACAATTTGTAGGTCAATTGTGGAGAAATTGCCACTTTTGGGGTGAAATAAGTATTCAGGTTTGGAGGGGTAGCAACAACTAATTCATTATTATTTGAAGTCATATGCTCAATAAATTTACCAGCTTTATTTGCTGGTTTATTCCCCCACAAAAGGCTGTGGGCATTGAAATCACCACAAATAATGATATTTTTTAACATATTAGAATTATTTATATAATTAAAGAAATCCTTGGCATCTGTAGTTTTGCCATAAGGGTTATAATAGCCTATTATGTAGGTTTTTAAATTATTCAGCCAAACACTTATACCAATTACATCAACATCATTTTCAAAATCTGGAAAATTGATGCCACAAAATTTTATATTATTATTAACTAATAAAGCTACACCACCTCCTTTTCTCTCTGAAGATCTATCCTTTCTCAGGATAGTATATCCCAGAGACTTAATTTGTTGATTTTGGGTTAAATGAGTTTCCTGGAGGCAAGCAATATTAATTGAATTATTATTCATAAATGATATTAGTTCATTTAGCTTATTTTCTGTGAGTGATCTTACATTCCACTGGAGTATTGATAAATGTTGTGTTGTTGATTTATTCTTCATATGACTGTGTATCAATGTTCAGCTTTGTTAAGAGTAAAGCAAGATCTTTTTTCGCTTGAATGAGCATATCATCTGGGATGTAGATTTTTGCCAATTCTGCAATAATTTTTGTTTTCTGTAGTTGATGTATGTTCATGGCCTGAACTGCATTACAGTTTAGAATGAATAAGCATACATTTGGGGATTGCATTTTTGGTTGTGCATCCTGTTTGTTGGTTAAGGGATTGATTCCTGGTAGTGTTTCTGGTTTGTTTCTTCTTGGGAGGGAGGGCCAGGCTGGCCTCATCTCACCGGATAAGGAGGCTTGTTGGCTTGGTGATTCCTTCTGATAGGGATTTGAGCTAGGGGGCTTAGAAGATGGTGTTTTATATGGGGTGCTTGATGCATTGGGGGCATTTGACTTGGGGGTTTTGGTTGGTTTTATTACAGGCTTTATTTGGTATTGTTGGGCAGCATTTGCTTCCATTGCTGCAAAGGGGTATGGGATGGCCTTCTCTGTTGATATTTGGAGTGTTAGAGCTCTTTTCCTGTATGCAGGGCATAATGATTAATTTGTAGGTTCATGTGGGCCTTTGCAATTGATGCATGTAGGCTGTGTGTTGTTGCAAGTTGTCAGCTCTTTAGGATGGAAAGATTTACAATTACTACACTCTTGGAGAATTTCATTGCATTCGTTTGTCGTGTGTCCCAGTTTGAGACACTTCTGACACTGAATAGGCTTAGGTTTGTATTCCTTGTGTGGTTTGATTTGCCCAAATAGGAATAATTTTTCTGGGATATCAATTTTATCCTTCAGTGTGAATAAGAAGGATCTACTAGTTTTTAGGCCATTAAAGTTAGGTTTTCCAAGTTGGGTAACATCCTCAACTGGGATTGTTTTTCCAGCCCTATCTGAAAGGCCTTCTTTTAACTCCTGAGTAGATATCTCTGGGGGGACATTATAAACTACTATTTTTGTTGGTGATTGTTTTGGGTTCCAATTAGATGCAATAATTGGTGTATTCAGAAGGGATTTAAGGTTAATTAGTGTATCTGCTGATTTCTGATCTTCTACAGCTATTAGCAGAGATCCATCATGGTTAATGTTAAGAGAGAACATTGATTTTAGCAGTTTAAAAATTACAACTCTTATTGCCGTGATCATTTTTATTTCAAATGGGGTAGTGGGAGTAATTTTAGGGTAAATCCCTAAGTTTTTGGAGGGAGGATCTTGGGAAGGGAGAGGGGAAATACTTTTAATTGGGGAGATTTTTTTCTTTTTTTTAGAACTTCTAGAGAGGACCTCTTGAAACCCATTATCATCATTTATTGTTACATTAGCCCCTACACTTATCATTGTCCTATTCTCCGAATTGGAGCTATCATTAGAAATTTGAGATAGGGTGCTTGACCAGCCAGGATGGGTATCTTTCACTATGACAATTTCACTGGAATTTGATTTAGGATCTGGGGGGACTTTTTTTGGAGGACTTCTAATCATTGCCTATTGGAAAAAGCTTTAAACACAAAAATAAAACTAAAACAAGAAGGGAAAATAGATGATATCAAACCGTCTGCACTATTCTATGGGGAGGATAAACACCACAGTATAGCCCTGAGGATGACTTGAGCAGAATTGGTTTAGTACAACTGCTGATTAGAAGAGATAATAATCAAAAGAAAATATATTTCGATTTTCTTATAAGGTTGATGTTGTGCATGAGAAAAAAAGAAAAAAAAAGAGGGAAATGGCAGGGCAGGGCTAACCAAGAAAACACCCACGACAAATCAACACATTTTTTTTATTTTTCAAGTAAAAAAAAAATGAAATGCACTTAGATCCATAAGTCACTAAGGGATTTAGGACTCAAAAGAGGCTAGGATATTATATAGATTGACTAGATCAGTTGTTTGGTCAATTTTTTCAACTTCACAAACCTTATAAATATCACTATCGAAAAGCAGCATACGCTTTGTAAGCTCAAATGTCGAACAACAAGAGCCACATGCTGACAACCACAGCCTGAATACAAGAATTGAGTTCAACGTGGGCAAGAGTATACGGTTTCAGAATTTGTTCTTAACGACATTCATCATAGAAAAGGACCGTTGCACTATCGCATTACTAATTGGCAAACTCAACAGGGTCAATGCCCACCCGGCTAACTCACGAAAGGCAGATGCCCCACAGCATCAAAATAAAGTAGTATAGCTATCCAGAACTGAGAGGAGTCTTTGGGGATTGTTCTTCTACGCACAAATGCCCAAATAATGTCCAACAGTTTCCTCCACTGATTCTCCAAGGCACTGATATCAGTGGTACCAACAAATCTCAATGGCAAGTCTCTAATTTTGGGTTAAAACTGAGACAAGCAAATCAAAGGAGTCAAGCAAACCTATCACTAAGAAAAAAGAAAAAAAAAGAAGGAAATGGCAGGGCAGGGCTAACCAAGAAAACACCCACGACAAATCAACACATTTTTTTTATTTTTCAAGTAAAAAAAAATGAAAGGCACTTAGATCCATAAGTCACTAAGGGGTTTAGGACTCAAAAGAGGCTAGCATATTATATAGATTGACTAGATCAGTTGTTTGGTCAATTTCTTCAACTTCACAAACCTTATAAATATCACTATCGAAAAGCAGCATACGCTTTGTAAGCTCAAATGTCGAACAACAAGAGCCACATGCTGACAACCACAGCCTGAAAACAAGAATTGAGTTCAACGTGGGCAAGAGTATACGGTTTCGGAGCTTGTTCTTAACGACATTCATCATAGAAAAGGACCGTTGCACTATCGCATTACTAATTGGCAAACTCAACAGGGTCAATGCCCACCCGGCTAACTCACGAAAGGCAGATGCCCCACAGCATCAAAATAAAGTAGTATAGCTATCCAGAACTGAGAGGAGTCTTTGGGGATTGTTCTTCTACGCACAAATGCCCAAATAATGTCCAACAGTTTCCTCCACTGATTCTCCAAGGCACTGATATCAGTGGTACCAACAAATCTCAATGGCAAGTCTCTAATTTTGGGTTCAAACTGAGACAAGCAAATCAAAGGAGGTAAAACTTTCAGTATGAAGAGCGAATCTGGAGCAGGAGGCAATCGTTTAAGCACCGCTTTAGCCGCAGTTTTCAGGAACACCAAACACTGTATTTTTGATCTCGCTCTTTGGTGTGTCTGAAAGTTTAGATTTTGCCAGTACAATCAGGAACTCATGTCCGTAATCAACTTGTACTGGCGGCAAGTAATTGATTTCGAAGTCCATGTTAACAGTCACAGACACTGCAGGTGAGCGGAGTATCCTACGCAGGACATGTAGTATCAAACCTTGCAGCTCTCCAAAAAGACAAAACTGGTCAGCATTTGTTCAGAGCTAGGACAGGAAAACTTAACTTTCAGTAATGAATCCAGGGCCAAAACATACTCTGGGAAGGTATTACCATTTTTCTATTTTAACTCTCTTCTTATTTCTAACTCTATGAAATTATACAAAACAAAATTATGCCTTAATTTTTATTTTCTTTTTCTCTGGTTTTAGTTTAAAAATGCACCTCCTGCAATTAGAGTAGAATTTCAAGCTATATTAAAAGTTTTTTCCTAAATTTAGGAAATGTATTTCCAGATCTTTGAAACTTCACAAATTTGGATTGAGCAAAGTTGTAAGGCTGAAAACACTTTTCTTTTAATTTTTGTTTACGCAGAAGATCTATTCTGCAAGGTTTAACATTCAGGGGGAGCCCCGGGGTTAATGTATTGCAGGGCTACATGCAAGATATCAGCAAAAATTATTTCTGTATATTATCAAGTATAAATTGTTATCTTAACATGTTTTCTTCTCCAGGTATATACCATTACAACTAGGTTCGGAAGGGTAACTACCTCCCGGGAAGTTATGATGTTGGTAGAATCCAGGATAAGAATTTAATAGAAAGTTTCCAGGAACAGTTGAATACTAAACTTTAGAGTATAAAATTTGATAATGTGGAAGATGGTTGGAATAATTTTAGAAAAATAATTTGTGAAGTTGTTGAAAGTGTCCTAGGGAAGAAAGCTAGAACTGCAACTATGAATATTAGTGAAAAGGCTTTATGTTTGATAGAAAGGAGAAAGGACTTGTACAAGAATTATCTTAGTGATAGATCATATGAAAACAAAAGGAATATAAAGAAAGTGGAGAAAGTATTAAAATATGAACTAAGGAGGTGTGAAGTGGAAGCTATGGATAAAATTGCCGAGGATCTGGAAGATGCAGCTAGACGGCATAATAGCAAAATATTGTACTAGCATGTTAACAAATTGAAAGGGAACAGTAAGTGCGGACTTTGCCTAGTTAAAGATAGGAACGGGGCCGAAAATTGTAATAAGGGAGAAACTAAAGTGAAATGGTCTAAACATTCTGAGAGTTTCCTTAACTGAGAGAAAATTGAAGGAAGAGATATAAAGGAAAACGAAAAAGTTTTTGATACCATGGGTTTTAATGAGGATTTGTTTTGTGAGGAGGAATTAGCAACAGTACTAAAAGGACTAAAAAATATTAAGGTCCAGGTGCTGATAGGGTGGTGAATGAGTTTCTTAAATATGATGGCTCTGAGGTTAGGAATAAGTTACTGAAGATTATGTATATGATTTTTGAAAAAGGGGAAGTACCTAACGATTTAAGGAAAACCTTAATTAAGCCAATTTATAAGAAAGGTGATAAAAGTGAGTGTGGTAATTATCGAGGGATTAGTCTGATCTCTGTAGGTAGTACACAACTTAGTAGTATGATACTTTTTAGACTGAGAGATGCCGTAGACAAAGTTTTAAAAAAAGAACAGTGCGGTTTTAGAAAAGGTAGAGGATGTGTTGACCAAATTTTCACTCTTAGGCTAATAATTGAGAAATACCTGAGCTGTCAAACATCTTTGGTCCTCAGTTTTACAGATTATGAGCAAGCCTTCGATTCTGTTGATAGACGAGCTTTAGTAAAAGTTTTATCCTTGTATGGTATACCAGACAAATACATTAAAGTGATTAGTGCTCAAGGGCGGATCCATGATTTTCTTAGGGGGGGGCAAAATAGGTTGATTTAGGCTACGTTAGGGGGGCGTTCCCCTCGCCCCTCTGGATCCGCCACTGTTAGTACTATGTACTGGAATAACACTGCTGTGCTGAGTAGTATGATACTTTTTAGACTGAGAGATGCCGTAGACAAAGTTTTAAAAAAAGAACAGTGTGGTTTTAGAAAAGGTCGAGGATGTGTTGACCAAATTTTCACTCTTAGGCTAATAATTGAGAAATACCTGAGCTGTCAAACATCTTTGGTCCTCAGTTTTACAGATTATGAGCAAGCCTTCGATTATGTTGATAGACGAGCTTTAGTAAAAGTTTTATCCTTGTATGGTATACCAGACAAATACATTAAAGTGATTAGTGCTATGTACGAGAAAAACACTGCTTCGGTTAAGGTAGGAAATGAGGTTAGCAGCTGGTTTTGTATTAAATCAGGAGTTAAGCAGGGTTGTGTTCTATCCCCCTTTATATGGATTATTTTGATGGACTTTGTCTTAAGGAGCACAGAAAATGCAATGGGAGACCACGGAATCAAATGGGGAGGAAAAAGTCTCCTGGACTTAGATTATGCTGATGATTTAAGCATCCTAGATGAAAGTGTGAGCAAAATGGATGAAGTCTTAGAGGTTTTGCGACTTCAGGGTGCTAGAATAGGCTTGAAAATTAATGTTAAGAAGACTAAGTCACTAAGCCTAGGAATAAGTGAAGATAAAAACGTAAAGTTGGGTAATGAAAATATTGATCAGGTAGACAGCTTCACTTACCTTGGTAGTATTATTAGTAAAGATGGTGGGAGCAGTGAAGATGTCAAAAGTAGAATAGCCAAGGCTCAGGGGTTTTTTTCACAGTTAAAAAAAGTTTATAAGAATAGGAAAATAAGTCTGCAAACCAAGATTAAAATATTGGAAGCTACAGTGATGACAGTGGTCAAATATGGCTCTGAAGCATGGGCGCTTCGAAAAGTGGATGAAGATTTTCTAGATGTTTTCCAGAGAAATTGCTTAATGACTGTTCTGGGCACCCGAGGAACTGACTATATATCAAACAATAGACTGTACGAAAAATGTGTTTCAATACCGCTCTCTTGGGCTGTATTGAAAGAAAGGTTAAGATGGCTAGGGCACGTTGTGCGGATGACAGATTGCCAAGAATTATTCTTTTCGGCCAACCGTCTAGGGCTAAATTGAAAGCAGGTCGTCCTCGTCTGGGGTGGGAGGACGTCATAAAGAAAGATTTAAAGAAAATGGGAACTTCATGGGCGGGTTGTAAAAAGGGAGGCTTTGAATAGATTTGGATGGAAGAGGATCCATCCACACAGCGTGCGTAGCTGTGTGGGCCTCAGGCGGCTTGGTGCTGCGGTGAGTTGTGAGTAGTAGTAGTAGTAGTAGTAGTAGTAATCTGAATATTACAAAGTATAAATTGTTTTCTTAACATAATTTTTTCGCAACAGCCCCAATTCTAAACTTAGCCATGCTTAGGCCACAAAAAGGTCAGGCCAGGAGATCTGTCAAATATATAAAAAAGGACAGATATGCATAAAATTCAAGAACTGCCTAAATCTTAGCAGCAATGACATTCCTTATAGCAATTAGAATAAGAAAATTGACAAGTATATTCCCTGAATTTATTACTATTCTGCTTGCATCCTAACCTAATACCTAAAACGGTGAGCTATTTCAGCCATGAGGAAATAAATTCCCTAGATGGGAAGCGATGCAGAATAGAAAGTATTCCATGCGTTAAAGGAGGGCTCTTGTTTCTTTGATGTATAGCCACAGGGATTTCGAAATTTTTGTATGGTTCCGAGCTTTCAGGCAAAATAAGCCCATTTTTTTAAAAAAGCCCACGTTACCGCCCCACGCCCACTCCAAAATTCAACCCGTCCCTGACGGCTAAAACAAGCTCGCGGGGAGGAAAACAAGCCCATCCGGCAACATTAATCTGATGATAAATTGGATGATACCGAACCAGTTTGGTAAAAATAAAGAAGCCTACTACGTCCCCGTAGCGCAAGACCGGTGAGCAGTGATGCCAAACGTGTTACAATTGTACCATTTTGGTATATTTCACCTGTACTGGTACAATTTAGTACAATCCCACAATATATGGTACATTTTACAAAATTATGGTATAATGTGGTGCAGTTCAGTATTTTTGTACCTATGTTTGTAATCTTTCATCTACGAATATTTTATTTCACCCTGGTCTGTTCATCCAAGTCAAGATAAGAGACAGACAAGCAGTCACCGATTTTCCTTTAACTTGGAATAGGGCTCATTCGATTGGAAATTGGAATGGCTAATGCCCTTTTTAATAGTGGAAAGTGATTGGAGGGCAAACAATCCTCCTCCCATGCCCACCCCTCGTTTGCCCATTATGTATAGAAACTTAATTTTGCCCTAAGATTAAATCAAAATGATTTAAATTTGGCCTTTTTAATAGTCGAAAGTGATTGGAAGGCAAATAATCCCCTTTTCACACCCATCCTACCACGCTTACCCTCCCATTTGCCCATTATGTTTAAAAACTAAATGTTGCTTTAAGATTAAATCAAAATGCACTGTGATAATGCTAATTTCCAATAAGGCATCTCAGCCGTATCCCAAGAACGACTGATGGGGCTTTCAAGAACGACTTCAAACTTTTGGGGCTACTCCTGCTCTTAAAATTTAACCAAACCAAAATAGCGTAAGTGTATCAAAGCTATCAAAGAAAGTAAACAGATTTTTTGACGAATGGTATCAACTTTTCTACTTCAGGTCAACTAGACGAGGTATGAAACTAAATTAGACACTAATATTTGTGTCCAGATTTTTAAAAGGGTGTATGTTGTTAAAAATTGCTGAAAAATTTTCTCCGGCATACAAATAGCAGGCCAAACTATAAAGTCTTAAAAAAACGAAAAGATTTAAACTATTATTTTCTTTTTCCCTGAAAAGTCTCTGTCAATATAAAACGGACAGAAATTAATTAAAAAAAGTTTTCCACAAAATAAGTTTTTCAAAGAAAAGTAAAGAACTCCATTAAACAAAAAATGAGCAAAAATAAAATCAAATAATCTACCAAGCGTGAAACTACTACACATCGGTATCGATAAATAAATGAAACACAAAACGAACAGAAATTACAATATATAACCGAGTCAAACTCAAATCGAGCAGTAATTAACATGAGTAGGGCTCAAAACTCTTGCGCCTTCCCAAGGCCAGAGCATAATTTACACTTTACTGAAAAAAATACAAATGAATATGCATTGTCAGTTTAGTATACATGTACATATATTTAGTCAAAATGTTAATATTATTTGATTTATTAAAGTTATTAAAGTAAAAAATAATTTATATTTTTCCAGTAAAGTGCAAATTATGTTCTGGCCTAGGGTAGGGAAGGCATAGGGATTTTGAGTTTGAAAACTCAAAACCCTTATGCCTTCCCTATGCTTTTGAGCAGAAACTACTCATGTTAGTTTCTGCTCGTTTTGAGTTTGAAGAAGTTCGCCAAGTATTTAATGTTCGTAAATGGCCGAAAAACAACGACTTTTGTTGGCGTTTAGTAAAATGTTTCTGTTGTAACATGTGTTACTCCAAACAATTTCTTCAAGTACTGTCAGGAATAATGTACTGTATTAGAAGAGAAAGAAAAACAAAGGAATGGAGAAAGAAAGTGAATGAGAATGTCTTATGCAAAATTTTCATATTTTCAAATTTTCAGCGTGTTACGCGAAGCGTAAAACGCGGAAAAAATTTCGGATACGGTACATTTTTTTTGTCTTTGGTACATTTTTCATGGTATTGGTGGTACATTTTGTTTTGAGGTGTTGGTAACACTGCTCGTGAGTAGTATTTACTGAAGTACTAGAATATAACGAAGCTATTTCGAAAAAATTCAAGGGTATCTGGATTATTTGCCTAAAAGTCTTGTAAAAAAACCAAGTTATCAACGCGTATAAAGCGTCATAAGATAAAAAGAGTAACTGTTTAGCGTAACAGGCTTTTTGGTAGGCCAGCCCAATAAGCAAAATAGGATAAATAAGAGGCAACCCATTCAGCCTAAAGGTAAAATTCAGCCCATAGGCTGAATTTTTTTTTGGGGGGGGTTTATCTGGTCTAATTGCCATTTCGGTCAATATATACCAAATCATATTATTGAGTTAGGACTAAAGTGAATACACCATTTGATGCCTTTTTTTTTATGCTGATTATGAATATAATAAGCATTTCTATCGGAAATGAACTTGGCCCCCCCTATATATGCCAATTCAGGGTTAGGTTAGGTATAGCCTATATAGGGGGGCTGGAATTCATTTCCGATAGAAATGCTTATTATATTTGTAATCAGCATAAAAAAGGTGGTCAATGTATACCAAATCATATTATTGAGTTTCAAATAAAGTGAATACACCATACAATGCCTTTTTTATGCTGATTACAAATATAATAAGCATTTCTATTGGAAATGAATTTCAGCCCCCCCCCCACTATCTAGGCTATACCTAACCTAACCTTCCTAACCCTGAATTGGCATATATCGGGGGGGGGCTGAAATTCATTTCCAGTAGAAATGCTCAGCCTATTATATTTGTAATCAGCATAAAAAAATGGCATCGAATGGTGTATTCACTTTATTCCTAACTCAATAATATGATTTTGTAGATATTGACCAGCATTTCTATCGGAAATGAATTTAAGCCCCCCCCCCTATATATGCTACACCTAAACAAACCCTGAATTGGCATATATAGGGGGGAGGCTGAAATTCATTTCTGATAGAAATACTTATTATATTCATAATCAGCATAAAAAAAAGGCATCAAATGGTGTATTTACTTTATTTGAAACTCAATAATATGATTTGGTATATATTGACCAAAAAGGCATCAAATGGTGTATTCACTTTATTTGAAACTCAATAATATGATTTGGTATATATTGACCGCCATTTCCAATGCTGTGGGGCTATAATTAAAATCTCAAGACAAAATATAATAGGCAGTGTGATAGTGCTGCCTAAGTAAAGAGCAATGTGGGCACAATATATTACTTATTTTTTTTATCCAGAGCACTTCTTATAGAAAGTTCAATAAGAAACTTCATAGAAACTTCAATAAGAGCTCATGGAGGGAAAGCAGCCCCCCTTCCCCATGTCAATCACTTCTCTAAAGTGGTGTTCACAAGCATGTCTAGCTAGAATCCCATGTCTAGCCAGAATCCAATGTCTAGGCAACAACTGTTCACAAGTAAAATTCAGTGCTTAGCTAGACACACTAGACAATGCGCTTGGCTAGACATTGAGTTCTAGCCTCTAGAACTCAATGTCTAGGATTTTCAATTACAGCCAATCAGAATGTGTCAAGATCCACTGTTTTCATCATTTTTGTTTACATTTGTAAACTGAAACTTAATTTTTGTTTTCTCATTAATTGTTTTTTTCATTTTAGGCAAATAGCCTATACAACACCAGAAATAATAATGAAGCACACTAAGGCAATTGTTTTGCTTATCTTATCCATTAGCTAGTGACAGTAAAAAAAGGGATTATAATTTTTGAAAGTTTTGCCTGCATAAGCTCCGTTGATTGGCTAGAAATGACAATTTGAAACTAAATTTGTAGTTTTAGCTAAGCACTGAATTTTACATGTGAAGGGTTGTTTCCTAGACATTGGATTCTGGCTAAACACGTGTCTAGACATGGGATTCTAGCTAGACATGCTTGTGAATGCTGCTTAAGCACATCCAATGAAATTTTTGATATAGCCATTATAATCATTAACCATTTATAGCCTAACCATTTTGTTCAGCATAGTTTAAAGGTTTGGAAATTATTACTTTAGGGCTGAAAATCCCTTTTCCTATAACATTCAGGGTGAGGGTTGCAAGTTATGCCCTTGGGGGATATAAGTTTTTTTTTTTATAGAAAGGGGGTAGCCTACTGTTTTATTATCTGTAACACATGCAAGAAGTGAAGTTTGGTTAATGGTAATGAAATAAAACAAAGTAGGATAAAAATATAATAGTTGGTAAAATTCTACTTTAGCTACTTTTGAATATTTTGGAAAGGGGTTAGGTTAGAAAAATGAAACTTTCAAGGATGGGTCTACAGGCTATAGTATGTCCCAGGAAGGAACTTTGAAGTACCTACCTCCACTCCTCTCTCTAGATGGTCCTGTGTAAATATATACCAAATCTTACTATTGAGTTAGGAATAAAGTAAATACACCATTTGATGCCTTTTTTTAGGCTGATTATGAATATAAAGATCATTTAATCTGGAAATGAATTTCAGCCCCCCCCCCCCCTATAAATGCCAATTCAGGTTATATATTTATACATTAGGGAGGGAGGGGCAAATTTTGTTTCTGATGTAAATGGGAGGTAAGTTTAAACTTTACCCCCCCCCCCTAATGTATAAATATATACCCTGAATTGGCATATATAGGGGGGGGGGCTAAAATTCATTTCCGACGTAAATGGTTATTATATTTGTAATCAGCATAAAAAAAAGGCATTGAATGGTGTATTCACTTTATTCCTAACTCAATAATATGATTTGGTTTATATTTACCAGGTCCTGACCTTTGATGACTTTTAAAAATCTGTGATTTATATAAGTGAAACCTTGCAAAATAGATATTCTGCTTAAATGAAGTAAAACAAAATTGTTTTCAGCTTCACAACTTTGCTCAATCCCAATTTATAAGGTTTTAAAGATATACAAATACATTTCCTAAGTTTTGAAAATAAAACATTGATACATCTTAAAACTATACTCAAATAACTAAAATTGCATTTTTAGAGCTAAAGCCAGAGAAAAAGAAACTGATAACTGAAAATTAAGGTAAAATGTTGTTTTGTCAAAATTTCAATGGGTATTGACCTGTCATGTAGGTAATTTCAAGACCCTCAAGAGGGAGAAGGAGTAGAGATAGGTATTTAAAAAACATACCATTTATTAAATACATAATCTAACCTAGGTACTTTTTTTGCCCCTATACCCCAAAAAACAAAAGTTTAAATATTGTGAATGCAGTGATAAATCACTGTTTGCATCCTCAAAATAGGAATTGTCCAACACAGGAATTGAAAGAAACCTGTTTGACTAGTTTCTTTAGCATGTTCAATGTATAATATTGTGTGTATATTACAGATAATGCAACAGTAACAGAAAGGGTGGTCATATAAACCTCAGAAAGGGCTCATTTGATTGGTAATCAGAAGCTCTACTGGCCTTTTTAACAGTCAAAAGTGATTGGAGGTCAACTAGCTCATTTTGAGTTTGACTCAGTTATCTATTGTAATTTCTGTTCATTTTGGGTTTCATTTATTTATCTATGCTGATTTGTGGTAGTTTCATGCTTGGTAGATTATTTGATTTTATTTTTTCTCATTTTTTTGTTTAATGGAGTTCTTTACTTTTATTTGAAAAACTTATTTTGTGGAAAAATATTTTTTTAATTAATTTCTTTTTGTTTTATATTGACATAGTCTTTTCAGGGAAAAAGAATATAATACTTTAAATCTTTTTGTTTTGTAAGACTTTATAGTTTGGCCTGCTATTTGTATGCTGGAGAAAAGTTTTCAGCAATTTTTAAAAACATACACCCTTTTAAAAATCTGGACAGAAATAGTAGTGTTTAATTTAGTTTCATACATCCTCTAGATGACCTGAAATGGAAAACTTGACACCATTTGCAAAAAAATCTGTTTACTTTCTTTGATAGCTTGGATACACTTACGCTATTTTGATTTGGTTAAATTTTAAGAGCAGAAGTACCCCCAAAAGTTTGAACATAATACCCTCAGTCATTCTTGGGATATTGCTGAGATGCCTTATTGGGAATTAGCATTGTCACAGTGCATTTTGATTTAATCAGAGGCCATGCTGTAGCATTGCCTATAGTAAAGGCCATATGGCTCCAATGTTTTTTTATTTATTTTTGTTTCCCCAGAGGCACTTAATATGGAAGGGGTTGTTGTAGAAACTTCAAAAGGGGGCTCACTTGATTCGAAATCAAGAGTTCTAGTGCCCTTTTTAATAGTCAAATATGATTGGAGAGCAACTAGCCCCCTCCCCCCCCCATGTCCATCATTCCCTCAAACACATCCAATCAAAATTTTGAGATAGCCATTTTGTTCAGCATAGTTGATTTCCAGATAGAAAATATATTTTTGAGGAGGACACTCCCCCACAACCCTCAGGGCAATGCCCTGGAGACAAATAAGGTTTTTATAGAAAGCGTTGTTGTAGAAACTTCAAAAAAGGCTCATTCGATTGGAAATTCAAAAAGCTAGTGCCCTTTTTAATAGTCGAAAGTGATTGGAGGGCAACTAGCCCCCCCCCCATGCATTATTTCCCAAAACACATCCAGTCAAAATTTTGAGATAGCCATTTTTTTCAGCATAGTGGATTTTCAGATAGAAAATATATTTTTGAGGAGGACACTCCCCCACAACCCTCAGGGCAAGGGTTTTAAGATATGCCCTGGGGGCGTATAAGGTTTTTATAGAAGGCGTTGTTGTAGAAACTTCAAAAAAGGCTCATTCGATTTTCAAATAGTTGATTTCCAGATAGAAAATATGTTTTTGAGGAGGAGACTCCTCCAGAACCTTCAGGGCAAGGGTTTTAAGATATGCCCTGGGGGCATATAAGGATTTTATAGAAGGCGTTGTTGTAGAAACTTCAAAAAAGGCTCATTCCATTGGAAATTCAAAGGGATAGTGCTCTTTTTAATAGTCAAAACTGATTGGAGGGCAACTAGCCCCCCCTCCACGCCCATCATTCCCCCAGACACATCCAATAAAAATTTTGAGATAGCCATTTTGTTCAGCATAGTTGATTTTCAGATAGAAAACATGTTTTTGAGGAGGACAATCCCCCACAACCCTCAGGGCAAGGGTTTTAAGATAAGGCCTGGGGACATATAAGGTTTTTATAAAAGGTGTTGTCAGAGAAACTTCAAAAAAGGCTCATTCGATTAGAAATTTAAAGGGTTAGTGCCCTTTTTAATAGTCAAAAGTGTTTGGAGGGCAACTAGCCCCCCCCCCCTACGCCCATCATTTCCCCAAACACATCCAATAAAAATTTTGAGATAGCCATTTTGTTCAGCGTAGTTGATTTCCAGATAGAAAACATTTGTTTGAGGAGGACAATCCCCCACAACCTTCAGGGCAAGGGTTTTAAGATATGAACTGGGGGAATATAAGGTTTTTATAGAAGGCATTGTTGTAGAAACTTCAAAAAAGGCTCATTTGATTGGAAATTTAAAGGGATAGTGCCCTTTTTAATAGTTGAAAGTGATTGGAGGGCAACTAGTGCCCCCCCCCCCCGCCCATAATCCCTCCAAACACATCCAATCAAAATTTTGAGATAGCCATTTTGTTCAGCATAGTTGATTTTCAGATAGAAAACATGTTTTTGAGGAGGACAATCCCCCACAACACTCAGGGCAAGTGTTGTAATTTATGCCCTGGTTGCATATAAGGTTTTCATAGAATGCTTGGTTGTAGAAACTTCAAAAAAAGCTCATTCAATTGGAAATTCAAAGGGCTCGCGCCCTTTTTAATAGTAAAAGTCAATTGGAGGGAACTTAGCCCCCCCCCCATGCCCAAGATTCCTCACAACGCCTCTAAGCCAAATTTTATGATGGCCATATTGGTTAGCATAGTTGATTCCCAGAGAGACAAGATGTTTCTTAGGAGGACACTCCCCCACAACCCTCAGGGCAAGGGTCTTAAGTTATTCCCTGGGGGTATATAAGGTTTTTATAGAAGGCGTTGTTGTAGAAACTTCAAGAAAGGCTCATTCGATTGGAAATTAAAGGGCTAGTGCCCTTTTTAATAGTCAAAAGTGATTGGAGGGCAACTAGCCTCCCCCCACACCCATCATTTCCCCAAACATATCCAATAAAAATTTTGAGATAGCCATTTTTTCTAGCGTAGTTGATCTCCATATAGAAATTACTTTTTTGAGGAGTACAATCCCCCACAACCCTCGGGGCAAGGGTTTAAAGATATGCCCTAGGGAAATTTATGGTTTTTATAGTAAGAGTTGTCGTAGAAACTTCAAAAAAGACTCAATTGACTAGAAATTCAAAAGGATAGTGCCTTTTTTAATAGTCGAAAGTTATTGGAGGGCACCTAGCCCCCCCCCATGCCCATCATTCCGCCAAACACCTCCAATCACAATATTGAGATAGCCGTTTTTTCAGCATAGTTGATTTTTACATAGAAAATATGTTTTTGAGGAGGAAACTCCTCCTCTCCCCTCAGGTTATGGGTTTTGAGTTATGCTCTTAGGGCATAAATTGTTTTTATAGAAGGCGTTATCATAGAAACTTCATCAAAGGCTCATTCGATTTTTAATTCGAAGGGATAGTGCCCTTTTAATAGTCAAAAGTGATTGGAGGGCAACTAGCCCCCCCCCATGCCCATCATTCTTCCAAACACATCCAAACAAAATTTTTAGATAGCCATTTTGTTCAGCATAGTTGATTACCAGATATAAAATATGTTTTTGAGGAGGACAATCCCCCACAACCCTCAGGGCAAGGGTTTTAAGTTATGCCCTGGGGGCATATAAGGTTTTTATAGAAGGTGTTGTCGTAGAAACTTCAAGAAAGGCTCATTCAATTGGAAGTTAAGGGATAGTGCCCGTTTTAATAGTTGAAAGTGATTGGAGGGCAACTAACCCCCTCTCACGCCCACCTTTTCCCCAAATACATCCAATCAAAATTTTGGGACAGCCATTTTATTAAACGTAGTTTTAAGGTCTGGAAATTAGGTCTTTGAGGATGACAACTCTCCCACAGCCCTCAGGGCAAGGGTTGTAATTTAAGGATTCTCTGAATCCTTCATATTATTTTTATGAAAGGGATACTCGTATAAACTTTAGAGAGGGCTCATTTTATTGAAAATTGAAATTTCTTGTTCACTTGTTAAGAGTCAAAAGAAACTGGTGGGCAACTAGCCCTCCCCCCCTCCTCCACGCCTAAAATGCATCAGATAAAATTTTTGTTAAAACTAGTTGAAAGGTTAAGTAGCAAAACTTTGGCTTCGACAAAACCCCCCAGGGCCTAGGGGCAGGAAGGGATTCTCATATAAACTTCAGAGAGGGCTCATTTGATTAGAAATTGGAAGTTCTAGTCCAGCTCTTACGAGTCAAAATCGATCTAAGGGCAAATACCCTCCCCCCCAAGCCCTTTTCCCCACCCCTCTCTTTGAACTAATTCCGTTTATACCTGAAGGCCCAATGAGAGTCAGAATGTTTTGGTATTAACACACACCTATTAGGCGTCTGCTCTCCTCCCTAACAAGGAAAGAAACAGAGAGTGTAAGGCAGTGGCGGATCCAGGGGAGGGGTGAGGGGGCGTCTCCCCCTAACGTAGTCTAAAGTAATGTAATTTACTTAATTAACGTAAGATTGCGTTAATTAAACTTGCTCTTAACGCAAGTTTATCGGATCAACCTCTTTGGCCCCCCCCCCCTAAAAAATCCTGGATCCGCCCCTGGTGTAAGGGCACTATAAATTTTAATTTGTAATTCAATGAACCCTGTTCCAAAGTTTATGCAACCACCTCTTCCACATAAAGTGTCCCGGGAAAAATAAATAAGTATTAATTCATTGAACCCTTATGGCTCTTTACTTAGGTAATGCTATAGCATTGCTTCTGACCTAAAAAGTTGATTAGAAATTTCAGCTTCCATTTTTATGAATATCAGAAATTATCTGAGGGGAATATGTTTGGGGGAGCATATTCCACGGCTGGGAAATTTCTGATGGGTGGAATTTATCATGGGGGATTTATCAGCAGGAAAAGTAAATGTTCTTTGAGGGGGGAGGAATTTCCCAGGGGCGGGTTTTCCAAATGTGAATCATTCAGGGAGGGGATGACTAAACCCATTTGATAATATTCTAAATTTTACATCTGAAAGTAACGAGAGTAAGAATCAATGGAAATGTCAGAGATAGCACTTCAGGTTCCTTTAGACGATTTTGTTTGTGTCTTTTTAAAAAAGACATTTTCAAAAGACAGATTACTTTCATTTGTATTGCCTTCTCTGTGGCTGCTCAATTATGCATGTGAAGGGGGAGACTTCCCCCCACCATTGTCTCCACTAAGGTTTCAGTTTTTATCTCAAGCCTTAAAAACGAACGCAATGCAATAAAAGTATAACTCAAAATAACATATATAGAATAATATATGCACATAAAACAGAACAATTAATCAAAATTGCATATTATGAGTTGAGGTTCACCCAAATGATGGGCCAGGGGGCTCACCATTCCACAATCTATGAAATCAATCCTGCAATAACTGAAAATATAAAGTGTTTTTGATTATTTTAACGTCTTCCACAGCTCAAACGGTCCAACATTCTATAGCCCAATGAGTCTGTCTGATCTCCTAAATTAGGAACGGCGGAGATAAGTGAAGTTGCGCCCCGTATTGGATGAGTCTCCAGCCTCACCCTCCCCCTCTCCTGCTTTCTACGCTAAAGTTTTCTTCCTTCTGCCAACTACATCACCCCCACCCCAAAGACTTTAATAAGGTAAAGTTGTGTATGGTAAGAACATATAGTAAATCTATTATAATTATCCAATTATAAGGTTAAAATACATACTCTGTGATAGATGCAAAATTGCTTTGGCACACAAAATCCTATTAAGGTCAATTAAAAACAGTCGTGATCCCTTTGTGTCAGCAAGTGAAATGGTCAAAACACCCTCATTGGAGCTATTTTTTCAATCCATTCATTGTTGCCAATTGCTGTCCACAAGTTATGCAAGCTGTCTATTGTTCATATATAAGGTTTTATCAAAGAGGTAATTGTATAGACTTTGAAAAAAGCCTCATTCAATGTATAAATTGAAAGTTCTAGATCCGTTTTTTAAAGTAAAGAATAATTGGAAATTAAGCACCCCCCCCCCCCATGCCATAGAAACTTTAAACTTTTTGTAATCAAAACAGAAAAATCATTAATTAAAAAAACTTTCTGAAAAATCATCTTTTCAAAAAAATTAAAGGCCATTTTAAACAGAAGGTCAGGAGATATTAACACCTGTTAAAATTCAAACCAAAAACGACCAGAAATTATTATTAAAGAATAAATGAAACCCAAAGCGAACAGAAATTAAATAAACAATCATAGCAAAAACATACAACAAGCAATAATATAAATGAATAAATAAATCTTAAAGCGAGTAATGCTTAAATTAAATATGGAAATCAAGCTAAAAACGAAAAAGAATAGTTTGCTATTAAAGTATAAATGAAACTTAAAACGAACAGAAATTAAATAAACAATCAATGCAAACAGACATACAATATATATTAATGTAAATGAGTAAATAAATCTTAAAACGAGTGAAACTTAAATTGAATATGCAAATCAAGTTTCAATTGAATATGCAAATCAAGTTTGAATTGAATAAAAATAACTACAAACAAGAGTTTGGGTATCACCTCACTGCAGAAGCCTAAAAACTACTGCGTCATTGGCGCTTTACTGAAAACGAATTATATTACAAATGTTTTCTTTTGTACTAAATATTGAAAATAAATATTAACATTACAGTAAAATTTTGAACTGATGTGCTTTCAGCAATTAATATCACTATACATCAAATTTTCAGTTTAATTTATTAGTTCTGTCCAAGATTGGTAACGAAAAATATACTTTTCCTAGAAAGAAAACTTTGATACTGCCCCCTGCTTGATCTGTAAAAATCTAAAGCCTTCTGCGTCATTGGTGCTTCACTGAAAATAAATTTCTCTTATATTAAAAATTAATTATTTTCCAGTTCTTACAGCATTGAAAATGAAAGTAAAAATTACAGTGAAAAAAAAATCTTGAACTGATGGATCTTTCAGCAATTAATATCATTATATATTTAATATTCAATTTGATTTTGTTTATACTTTCCAAGACTGTTCAAGACTCATATAGTTTTCAGTAAGGCACCAACGACGGAGTAGGTTTTAGGCTTCTGCAGTGAGACGATACCCAAACTCTTGTTTGTAGTTATTTTTATTTGATTCAAACTTGATTTGCATATTCAATTTAAGTTTCACTCGTTTCAAGATTTATTTACTCATTTACATTAATAAAGATTGTATGTTTGTTCACATTGATTGTTTATTTAATTTCTGTTCGTTTTAAGTTTCATTTATACTTTAATAGCAAAATATTCTTTTTCGTTTTAAGCTTGATTTCCATATTCAACCTAAGCATTAATCGGTTTAAGATCTATTTATTCATTTATATTATAACTTATTGTATGATTTTTGCTATGATTGTTTATTTCATTTCTGTTCGTTTAGGGTTTCATTTATTTTTTAATAGTAATTTCTGGTCATTTTGAGTTTGAATTTTAACAGGTATTCATATCTCCTGAGCTTAAGTTTAAAATGGCCTTTACTTTTCTTTGAAAAACTTATTTTTAAGAAAGTTTTTTTTAATTAATCTTAAGGTAGTATTTAGTTTTTAAACATAATGGGCAAATGGGAGGGTGGGAGTGGAAGGGGGATTAGTTGCCCTCCAATCACTTTTGACTATTAAAAAGGGCATCAGCCCTTTCTATTTTCAATTGAATGAGCCCTTTTCAAAGTTCCCACAACAACTCCTTTGATATGAAGTGCCCTGGTCTAAACGACATCAACAACAAAAAAATTACTAATCACTTTTTACTATTATAAAGAGTACTAGCCCTTTGAATTTCAAATTGAATGAGCCCTTTTTCAAGTTTCTACAACAAACATTTCAATAAAAACCTTATAAGCCCCCAGGGCATAACTTATAGCCCTTGCCTTGAGGGTTGTGGGGGAGTGTCCCCCTCAAAAACATATTTTCTATCTGGAAATCAACTATGCTGAACAAAATGGCTATCTAAAAAATTTTGTTGGATGTGTTTGGGGGAATGTTGGGCATGGGGGGGGGGGCTAGTTGCCCTCCAATCACTTTTGACTATTAAAGAGAGCACTAGCCCTTTGAATTTCCAGTTGAATGAGCTTTTTTTGAAGTTTCTATGACAACGCCTTGTATAAAAACCTTATATGACCCCAGGGCATAACTTAAAACCCTTGCCCCAAGGGTTGTAGGGGAGTGTCCTCCTCAAAAACATATTTTCTATCTGGAAATAAACTATGCTGAACAAAATGGCTATCTCAAAAGTTTGATTGGATGTGTTTGGGGAATGATGGGCATGGGGAGCTAGTTGCCCTTCCCTCAAATATTAAAAAGGGCACTAGCCCTTTGAATTTCCAATTGAATGAACCTTTTTGAAGTTTCTATGACAACACCTTCTATAAAAACCTTATATGCCCCCAGGGCATAACTTAAAACCCTTGCCCTGAGGGCTGTGGGGGAGTGTCCTCCTCAAAAAGATATTTTCTATCTAGAAATCCACTATGCTGAACAAAATGGCTATCTCAAAATTTTGATTGGATGTGTTTAGGGGAATGATGGGCATGGGGGGGCTAGTTGCCCTCCAATCACTTTCGACTATTAAAAAGTGCACTAGCTACTCCAATTTCCAATCGAATAAGCCTGTTTTTAAGTTTCTATGAAAACACCTTCTATAAAAACCTTATATGCCCCCAGGGCATAACTTAAAACCCTTGCCCTGAGCGTTGTAGAGGAGGGTCCTCCTCAAAAACATATTTTCTATCTGGAAATCAACTATGCTGAACAAAATGGCTATCTCAGAATTTTGATTGGATGTGTTTGGGGAAAAGGTGGACATAGAGGGGGGATAGTTGCCCTCCAATCACTTTCAACTATTAAAAAGGGCACTAGCCCTTTGAATTTCCAATCAGATGAGCCTTTTTTGAAGTTTCTATGACAACGCCTTCTATAAAAACCTTATATGCCCCCAGGGCATAACTTACAACCCTTGCCCCAAGGTTTGTAGGGGAGTGTCCTTGTCAAAAACATATTATCTATCTGGAAATCAACTATGCTGAATAAAATGGCTATCTCAAAATTTTGATTGGATGTGTTTGGGGGAATGATGGGCATGGGGGGGCTAGCTGCCCTCCGATCACTTTTGACTATTAAAAAGGGCACTAGCCCTTTGAATTTGCAATCAAATGAGCCCTTTTCGAAGTTTCTATGACAACTCCTTCGATACAAAGTGCCCGGGTATGGAGAAGAAGAAGAAAAAAGAAAAATAAATAATACATTGTGCCCACATTGTTCTTTACTTAGGCAGTGCTATGGCGCTGCCTGTGATAGTCCAAAGAGAACATAAATGTGTCTTCAGTAATCAAATATAAGAAATATTTATGTGGACATTAAACTAAATCAAAACAAACTATGAGCATGTGGATTTACAAAAAGGTGACAAAGCAATACCTCAGGAACAACTTGTATTCTTAAGTTAGACCTTAAAGAATAAGTTGTGGGGGATTTTGAACTATCCAGAAGGCACTATGTGTATACTTTAGTATTAAGGTGAAACTTTTAGGAAGTGTTTAGGGAGAGTTCCAGTTAAATAAAAAAAAAACTGTATGCATGCAGGTTTTCAAAAAGGCATATAAGCAAGATCATGGACAGCACCACTCTATAATAGCTAGAAATATCATTGAAACATTTAAAGAAGCTAATTCAATTCAAAGTTAAAAGTTCTAGTGTCCTTTCTAAGAGTGAAAAGAGGTTGGAGGGCAATCAGCCCATCTCTCAAGCCAATTTATTTCCCAAACAACTATTTTGCTCAGCATAGTAGAACAGTCCAGTAACTATGTGTTTAGGGATATTGGGCATATCAACGCACCACAATTATGCAATTGGCCCATTATGCTACATAACTAAATGCTACTTTAAAACAAAATCAAAAAGCACTGTGTTTGCAGTTGCCAATAAGACACTTCAGCAATATATTGAGAACAACTAGGGTTATTAATTTGAAGGTTTCGGGACTACTATTGTTACTACTTCAACTCTTACAATTTAAACAAATAAATAGAGTGTAAGTTTATCCAGGTTGCCAAAGAGCATAGATAGAATCTTTTGGGGATGATATTGTTTTATTTTTTCAGGTCAACTTGAGGAGGTATAAAGTTAAATTAAAAAATGCTATTTGTGTCAGGATTAAAAATTGTTAAAAGGTTTCTCTCACAAAAAAAAGCAAGCCAAACTATGGATTCTTATAAAAAAAGAAAATAGATATCATTTTTTTTTTCATGAAACTGACTATGTCAATAAAAAACCAGCAGAAATTAAATAAAATTTTTTTTCCACAAAACAAGTTTTCAAAGAAAAGTAAAGAGCTCCATTAAGCCAAAAATGGGCAGAATTGAATCAAGTAATTGTCCAAGCATAAAACTACCATAAATTACTATCAATAAATAAATGAAACTCAAAACAAACGGAAATTAGAATAAATAGCTGAGTCAAATTCGAAACAAGCAAAAATTAATAATATTAGAGCTGATAACCCCCATGCCTTTTCAAGACTAGTACATAATTTGCACTTTACTGAAAACAAAATATGTCTAAATGTTTTCACTTTTTTTATTTAAATATATACCAAAAATTTAAGACTTTAAGGAATAAATATCAGTATAGATATATTCAACTGGCAATCAAGTCTTTTTTTTTTTTTTTTTTTTTTTTTTTTTTTTTTTTTTATTAAAGCCTAAATTATGTTCTAGCCTTGAGAAGGTATGGGGGTTGTCAGCCCTAAAATGCTAATTTTTGCTCGTTTTGAGTTTGACTTGGCTATTTATTCTAATTTCTGTTTGTTTTGGATTTCATTTATTTGTTGATAGTGATTTGTGGTAGTTTTACACTTGGAAGATTATTTTACTTTATTTCTGCCCATTTTTGGCCTAATTGAGCTCTTTGTTTTTCTTTGAAAAACTTATTCTGTGGATTTTTTTAACTTATTACAAACATAAGGGATCATCTTTCAGCCAGGGGGGGGCTGGAGCCCTAGCCCCCCCCCCCCCCTTATGGGCACCCATGGAAGCTATCAAGAATTTATGTATAGCACTAATTATGTACTAAAAGGTATTTTCAAGTTTTTAACTTTATTCAATACCTTTAGGCTTTTTTTGCTGTCCAATTTTAGGTAACAATTTCCTATTAGCTCATGGAAGCTCGAAGTGTTAGCCAACAAAAGTTAGCCCCACTGTTGTTTTATCAGATCTTCCAAGATATAACTTTTCTGACTTTATATCACCCTGTTCTTGTTTTGTTTTTCTTAATCAGAGTGCTAAGAGCTTGCTGGTCTCTTTCAAAAGTCATGAAACTTTAATTATTCTACCCAATATGGCAATAAATAGAGGATTTTGATGATAGGCCTGTTTTTTTTTTTGTGAAACTTCAAAAATATTCAAAAGAAAAATCTTGGTAGATTAGCTTCAGAAAAGTCCAATTCAAGTTTACATGTTTTCCTTTTTCTCTAGCCTCAAAATATTGATTATATCCTGAAGTTGAGTAGATATAGTTGCAGCTACCACAGATGGTAGCATTACACCATCAAAGCTGGTAGACACATAAGAACAGTCCTCTTGTTTTGAACTTCATTATAACACTGCTTTCTCAATCTATCTGCCCTTGCCACTTTCCACAAGAGCCAAATCTTTTGGTTAATTAAATAAAAAAAACAAGTTTTTTTAACGGAAAGTAAGGAACGACGTTAAAACTTAAAACAAACAGAAATTATTCCGTATATGAAAAAGGCTGTCCCCTCCTCAACGCCTCGCTCTTTACACTAAAGTTTTTTATTGTTTAAAAAAATAGAGTTATGAGAAAGTCAAACTTTAGCGTAAAGAGCGAGACGTTGAGGAGGGGACAGCCCCTTTCATATACAGAATACTTTCTGTTCGTTTTAAGTCTTAACATCGTTCCTTACTTTCAGTTAAAAAAACTTGTCTTTTTATTTAATTTTTTAACGTTTTGAATTAATGCAGGTTTTGATTTTGGCTCACTGTACATAAATAATTAAAACAAAATTTGTGTATTAATTTTACTTTTATTTGGTTAAATGTCTTTCTCGAAACTTTAATTTTATTTACGAACATTTTTATGAGTAATAAATATACGTAACTTACGAATTAACTTACGTAACGGACTTCTATATTCATAAATTTTTAATACGTATATTAGGGTGTTCGCCCCCTAGTCAATACCTTGCTCTTTAAGCTAAAGTTCGAATTTTGTTCCAGTTCTTTAAAAATGATCCCTTAATCACAAAGGCCGTTAATTAGAATAAATACTACTACTACTACTACTAACAACTCACCGCAGCACCAAGCCGCCTGAGGCCAACACAGCTACGCACGATCCTCCTCCACCCCAATCTATTCAAAGACTCCCTTTTTACATCCGCCCACGAAGTTCCCATGTCCTTTAAATCTTTCTTTATGACGTCCTCCCACCCCAGACGGGGACGACCTGCTTTCTTTTTAGCCCTAGATGGTTGGCCGAAAAGAACAATTTTCGGCAATCTGTCATCATTCATCCGCACAACGTGTTCTAACCACCTCAATCTTTCTTTCATTATAGCCATAGAGAGCGGTATTGAACCACATTTTTCGTATAGCCTATTGTTTGAAATACGGCCTGTCAGCCGGGTACCCAGAACAATCCTTAAGCAATTTCTCTGGAAAACATCTAGCAAATCTTCATCCGCTTTTCGGAGCGTCCATGCTTCAGAGCCATATTTGACCACTGTCATCACTGTAGCTTCTAATATTCTAATCTTGGTTTGCAGACTTATCTTCCTATTCTTCCAGACTTTTTTTTAACTGTGAAAAAACACCCTGAGCCCTGAGCCTATTCTATTTTTAACATCTTCACTGCTCCCACCATCTGTACTAATAATACTACCAAGGTAAGTGCAGCTGCCCACCTGATCAATCTTTTCATTACCCAACGTCACCTTTTCATCTTCACTTATTCCTAGCCTTAGTGACATAATCTTCCTAACATCAATTTTCAGATCAATTCTAGCACCCTGAACTCGCAAAACCTCTAAAACTTCATTCATTTTCCACACACTTTCATCTAGGATGCTTAAATCATCAGCATAATCCAACTCCAGGAGACTTTTTCCTCCCCATTTGACTCCGTGGTCTTCCATTGCCTTTCCTGTGCTCCTTAAGACAAAGTCCATCAAAATAATCCATATAAAGGGGGATAGAACACAGCCCTGCTTAACTCTTGATTTAATACAAAACCAGCTGCTAGCCTCATTTCCTACCTTCTGAATAAATAGCTCTTCTGAAAGTACTAAAAAATCTTTGGCTTAAAGAGCAAGGTATTGACTAGGGGGTGAACCCAATCATATACGTAATTTTTTCTGTTCGTTTTAAGTTTTGATGTTGCTCCTTACTTTCAGTTGTGAAACTTGTTTTTTTTTTTAATTTAATTTCTGATCTTTTTCTATAATAATAATGGGAAATCCGGCGCCCCCTTCATAGCAATGTCCCTTCCCCCATGAAAACTTCCTTCATGGAAAGATTCGCCCATATGACCCCCGACCCCCCCCCCTCACCTACCAGAAAAAATCCCCCTGAAGACGTCAGTATACTTCACAATACCCAATACTTTATGTTAACATTGGGTAAACTTCATAACTTTCAGCCCTCCCCCCGGAGACGTCGGGGGATTAAGTCATCCTAAAAGACACAGTTATCATATTTTCGACCATGCTGAACAAAATGGCTGTCTCAAAATTTTGATTGGGTGACTTTGGGAGAGAATGAGCATGGGAGGGGGCCTAGTTGCCCTCCATTTTTTACGTCACTTAAAAAGGGCACTAGAACTTTTAATTTCCATTCTAATGAGCCTTCCCACGATATTCTAGGACCACTGGGTGATACGATCACCCCTGGGGAAAAAAACAAATACACACTCATCCATGATCTTTCTTCTGGCAAAAAAAAATGCAAAATTCCACATTTTTGTAGATAGGTGTTTGAAACCTCTACAGTATGGTTCGCTGATACGCTGAATATGATGGTGGGATTTTCATTAAGGTTATATAACTTTTAGGGGGTCTTTCCCCCTTTTTTCTAAACTCAGCCAAATTTTCTCAGGCACGTAACTTTTGATGGGTTAGACTAAACTTGATGAAACTTATATATTTGAAATCAGAATTAAAATCTGATTCTTTTGATGCATCTATTGGTATCAAAATTCCGTTTTTTAGAGTTTTGGTTACCATTGAGCCAGGTTGCTCCTTACTTACAGTTCGTTACCATGAATTGTTTGATTTGTTGTTTATTCCTTTGTTGGTAATGTCTTGGTCCCATTCTATTTTTGCCTCCAAATTAGGAGTTTCGATGCTTCTATGTTCTGCATCTTTTATTCAGTTAACATCTTTAGGGGTACTGATACTAAGGTTCAAAGAAATGTCCATATTAAAGGACTGCACTTCAGGGCTTTAAGTTTCAAATATAAAATTCTGTAGATGTCTTTTCTCTACTTCCATAATATATTTGGTTCGACTGTATGTTGTAGTGTTTTCTTCTCAAAAAAAATTTCAGTGCATTCCTTCTCCAGGAAAGTTTTCTATTTTATGAATATGTTTAAAGACTTCGAAATGTACAAGAATAGGGGTGCATAATATCCTTGCCTGGTCAAAGTGTTACAATCAAGATTGTTGCTTTTTAGATCTTCTTTTAACAGTGATAATTTTGTTCCTTTGTAATTCTAGGCATCAATAGGGTTGTGTTACATGGTAAGGACTAATGGAAAATGAATAATGATGTAAATGAACCACATTCAAAAACTATAAAGCTTGATGAGTCATATCCAGAGGAAAACTCCACTGAAGAAGCAAATCAACAAATAGAGACACCACCTGCTGAAGGGCCATTGGATCAATTAGTTGAACAAGAGTAATTTTTTGTTACTTGGATTTTTAGTGAAGATGATTTTATGAAATCACTGAGTTTTTTAAGCTTGTTTCGTGTTGTATCCTTGCTGAATTATTTCATTTCTTTTTCACAAAATAGTTAGTTAAAAATTAAATAGAGATTAACCTTACTCGGATTTGGTTTTAGTAGGCTACTCTTTTCTGTAAGTCTTGGCTAATAAACACTTTAAATCTTTATTTAAAAAAAAAATAAAAAGAAAAAGAATTCTCAAGTGATAACACTGCTTCAGAAGTTTAAGAATGGCCAATGATCTTGTACTTATCCTCAACAAAGGTGTAGTGATCCTCAAAAGGGTTTGAAGTAAGTACCTTGCAGTACTTACCGTAAGTACCTTGCAGTACTTACCACAATCAAACCTTTTTTGCACTACAATTTATTGCATTGTTAATAGCCAGTTTCAACTTTACAATGTAATACATTAAGAATTATTATCATTCTAGAATTAGAAGTTAAATTAAACAAAATTGCTACATAAAATACTCAAAACAAAAACAAATTCTTCTGTATATGAGTGGGGGAGCCACTACGCTTTATACTAAGTCTAAACTGAAAGCATATAGAGTGCAACTACTCAGTAGCAAGCAACATGTGGTAGTGCAACAGATCGACACTCTGCTCGGTGATATAGAACCCAGGGTTTGATTCCAGCTCCTACAAGCAGGGGCGTGGTTAGACCTAATTTTGCCCCCCCCCCAGTTGAAATTTTGTTTCTTCAAAACATCTTGTGAAAATTAAGATAACCCTGCATAATTCAAGTGTCCAGAGAAACAGGTAAGTATTCTTTAGTATGTCTTTGCCTTTATGGTAATATTTTCACTTGATTTGGGAAAATTTGCTCCAACTTTGCCCCCTCCCCTCCCTGGGATTTTGACGAAATTACGCCCCTGCCTGCAAGGCTTGCTACCTATCCCTGTAGAAAAGACTTATTAAATGAAACTTCAATTTGCCCTATGTGCTATTAAGAGCTCTGGAGAATATTTATCGTTATGCTTATACTAATATATCCTTATCCTTATGCTAATATACACAGTTGGTAATTGCAAGGGATGTATTTAGTGATTGCTGTTTAAAACCTTTGAGCTGAAGGTTTTTCTGTTCAAAGCAAGGTAAATAGATAAGCCCATCCATTCTCAGAGAACTGTAAATATTTTGTTTATTCTCACTTGTCTTCTAGAGTATTTATTCTTGAAGCATTAAGGGAAAAAGTCAAGCTTTGCAGTAAATAGCAGGGATTTAAGGGCAGTGGTCCCCCATATACAGAATAGTTTATGTATGCTCTGAGTTTTAATGTCACTCTCATTTCAAAAAGAAAACTCTATTAGTGTTTTAATGAAACCATTTTTAAATCCAAGAAATATGACCAGTAAGTATTCATTGCATTTGAACTGAACGTTTTTATCTTTAAAGGAAACATTCGTTAATAAGCCTTTCCATTCTTAAAGCATTCTAAAGAAAATTTATTTATTGTATGACCATCGCAATATAGAAAGCTGAGCCAAGTAGTTTAAAAATAACGCGTCTAACTAAGTCTTTTTTCTCGAAGTACAAGTATCTATAAGTTAAACTTTAGCATAAAGAATGGGGGGGGGGGGGGTTGACAGATCTTTAGTGTCCCTCATATTTAAAATAAAACTGAGTTCTATCACTAGACGCTAGACTAGTGTCCCGTTAAAACCCTGTCCATGAGGACAGAGGTTCAAGTTCAAGTATTGCTGGTAATTTGGTTTGGAATGGGGGTCAGTGCGTGACTCTGTAAGCTCAGCCAGAGTTTACCGTGGTCTAAATGGGTACTGGGAGAAATCTGAGGAAGGTAAACAGGAAGGGTGTTCGACAGCACAGATGGCTGGCCCCCAACCCTCCATTGCGATTCCCGGCTGAAGGGCCATGAAACAGGGATTGGCACCGCCAGTAGGGACTGTAAAGTCCAGTGGATGTATTCTTTTTTTTTATTTGGTAGGAAAATTAAACCTAAAAGGAAAAGGATATTGTGGAGGGATAGCCCGCGTTGTATACAAAATAACTTATATTTATTTTAAGTTTTGGCGTTACTCTCTACTGTCATTTCTAAAAAAAGGAGACAAAATTTTCTTTTCTAATTTATGGTCGTTTTCATAATACTATATCCAGTTTTTTCTTAAATTTGAGGTTGACTAAAGTCTTCTCAACACCCTACTCTTTATGCTAAAGTTTAACTTTTAGATACTTATACTTCAAAGAAACAGGCTCATTTAGACATATTTTCTTTGAAGACACATCTAATGTTCCACAAAATGAACATTTGAGCCCTTACACACTCTGTCACTCCTTGACCCTTAAATAAATCTGCTGGTCTTCAAACAAGCAACTAATGTATATAGCTATTAGTCTTTATTGACTAATGAAGTCCTTATAGACTTCATTATAGAGCCTATACAGTCTTTATAGACTTTATAGACTTCATATTCTATAAAGTCTTAATAGAATCAACGCTTTATAGTCTTATTTGATAAATTGTTTACAGTATTGACTCGTTTTTAGGGTTAAATGTTATACTGTACGCCCAAATGATCTTTGAGATGGGAGGCTATATAAATATCCTTTTAATAGAGCCGATTTTCTATACAATTTTTTCTAAATAATGGTATTTTGGTTCCATTTAGGCCAAAATTGTGACTTCGCAGAACGAAATGTCAGAAATCAAAACTTGGCTGTGGGATTGTATTTTTTTGTATTCAAAAGTTTTTTTTTTAATAAGCCATCTTTTGAAAATCTGTGACTGCTGTGACAATGATCACTTGCTAAAAAAAAAAAAAAACAAAAAAAAACAAACAAACAAGAAGCATACAGGACCATCCATCCACAGAAAAAATTGCATCTCTTTTTTACATTCTATCTCAAGGTTTTCAATCATGCTGAAACTTCCTGTATAAATTTTTATCTAGGTCATAACCTTTGTTGGGTGGGGGGGGGGGCTTAATCAGTTTTTACAAAACTGGACAAATTTTTCTTATGCCAATAACTTCGGATAAATAAAGTAAAGTGAACGAAGTCTGATGATGTATTTAATGGAGTCAAGATTTCTGTTTTTAGAGCTTTGGTTTGTTTTGTTGCTACATACTATTTGATCCAGAGCTTTTTTAAATTTCAACAAGACCCACACTATTCTCAATCAGTGTTCTGTACAGTCTAATGTTTAAAGGTTTGTAATTCTTAACTCGAGAAGTAATTACTATAACTGGAAAAGTAATCCGTAACTGGAGAAGTAATTCTTAACTGGACAAGTAATTCTTAACTGGAGAAGCCCTGAAAAATTGTACTTCCTTAATATTTCTCTGTGGCATATGAGGTATACAAAGTAAATTTTGGAGTCATGGTTTCCAATGGGAGCTTTTCAACACAATTTTTCACATGCCCCCCCCTCCTAACACTTTTGTGTTGGTAAGCATATGAATATACTCGTAAGCTAACTCACCCCTTCTTCCATAATTGTCTTAAGGATCTCTCACGGAAAATTGCAAAGTTTGGGTTTAAAAATGCACTTTTCGAAACTTAAGGTACTACATATCTCTACCCACAGAAGGATCCAAAGTCCCTCCTTCCTAGTGAACCTCAAACGAATTAACTCAGGTCAAATCATGCTTAAAAGTAATTATATCTGGTACAAACCATTTTCTGGTGACTGCATATGGGCTGTATGTATCTTGAAGAACAAATACGCTACTATGAGGTATTGTGACCACTTTAACTGGGAGGTTAAATAGATAGCTTTTCAAGCAGTTTCAAATCAAATGATTACCTCAGAATTTTCACACCATATCATTATAGCCCTTTTGGATCAATTTTTTCCCGCCACAAAATGGCAGAAAACGTGGTAACTCTTAAACAATCAGTATCCCTTTTTTTCACTAATATATATTAATGTTAAAAAAAAAAAGAAATTTGTCTGACCAAGCCGTCAAGTGGCAATTTAACAGCGATTGCGTGACCTTAAATCTTAATAGTAACTAACTTCACAACCCAGTACTGAAAACATTCAAGCTTTCAGTAATTTCATTTTCTTTACTTTTTATAAGACAGTACAAAAAGCCCTGAAAACTCGATTAAAATATCCAGAAAAACTCTCGCAAAATCACTATTTACAATTCTACAGATGTTACAAATTATCACGAGTCACTTCATTTGAACTTGTTTTGTAGATATATCTTACGTAATCGCACTTCTGAGACGAAGGCGATTTTCATCCAGTGGAAAAAATTAAACGAAAAGACAAAAGCAGATATTTTGGCATCCGCCAATCCGTTCTCAATGCTAAAAAAAAGTTTTGTGATATTTTGGCAAGGACTACCTTTTTTAGCATTAACTATCTTCCGAAGATTTGGCCCGACTTTGTTTGCAAAATTCTTGGAGCTCTCAAAATTCTCACTTCAAAGTTCGAAAGCTGGCGTAAAATAATGGTTGTTTTGAGCTTTTAATTCGATAGGTCTATCCAGCCCTTTGCTCTTAAGGGAACAATAGAAAATATTTGAGAAATTTTCATTGTCGGCCTATAGTAGTTGACAATTTGGAATTTGAGGCTTGAGTGCTTGCTCCATCTCAATGGAATGAAAATTTTCTTGTAAGTAATGAGCACAGGGAATACAGCTCTCTTTTGCGGATTTTAGAGGCTCAATGAAGATATTTTGGTGTTACCACAAGCGGTAGTAAGTGATCTGTTTATGTTTGAGTATATTTACGTATATATCTTTTGGAGTTTTGGTAACTGGTAAAAAAAAAATTAAGTGGTCAAGCTTTTGGGCTAGAAATTTCTCTCTAAGGTCAGTGCCATTTTATAGGCAACCGACATAATATGATAATGTCAAACCGGTATTAAAGTGCATAATGTCAAAGTATAGAGTTTTAAAGGACAAAATATAATGTTAAAAACTTGCTAAACAAACTTAAACTGTTATCTAAAGTTCTTAATATTCTTTTTCTTCCTAGTGATTCACTCTAATATTTGCAGCTATGTATATAGTCCATGCTACACAATACCATAGTATACATTAATGACCTGCTACAGAGCCAATGGAAAAAATGTTCTAGTGGGGATTTCTAAGCCTTCATTGATTAAAAACTGCAACCGTGTATTGGTCTAAAAATTTGACTACTTGTAGTTTCCAACCGTGTTAAAACTCAAAACGGCGCCCGTGAGCCTTTAAGCATCTCGACATAGGAACTTTTGATAACTCATGGACACCACAATAGAATCACCAAGAAAGAAAAGGCTCATTGATGCTTCCGGTTGAGGAAGCATTCTATGCCAGTTGCTGAAGGGAATGTAAGAGCTTGGTTGCTACTTTATGGGTCTAGAATATGTACCCTGTGCCGTCTCGACAAAGATATATTTGAAGAAAGGTATAGAACTAAGTTGATGTCATTGTAAGCACATGCTCCAAAATAAAGAAGGAAAAGACAAAGGTTTATATTTTGACCAATATCTTTTGCAAATTAAGCTCTTTTTAATCAAGTTTGTTCAGTTCGGAACCAAAACTAGGAAATGGCGTCATTTTGTATTATGGGAATTTGCCAAATCCACATCATAGGCGTTTTTCATTGACAAACCGGGTGTAAATTTGCAATCTATATTTTAAAATGTGTTGTTCCCCATATAACAGTCTAGATCATGGTACTAGTGTTCTACTGACAATCGAGATTGTGATTTCTAATCTGTATTGGGAGTTCAACAATCTTGCTGAAAAGTAAAATTTTGCTTTTGGTCTACCTATTTTTTTTTGGTTCGTGGTTCTTGACTGGCAAGTTTGTATTTATTTTTTTTTGCTCCATGGTTTGTAATTTGACAATCGTGTTTTATAAACAGCTTTTACATGCCTTGCTCTACTGATTCTTATTTTGAGATTCTGGTTCGTCAATGGAATGCCTCGTAACTAAGGAATTAAAGTTCCACTTCAATTAACTTAAAATATTATATATTTGGAATCTTATTTCTGGAGAAAAAAAGAAACAACAAATAGTAGTCGAAAAAATTTGTCTCTAAGTACTCAGACTACTAGAGTTCCAAAACAGTGAACAAGAAGTGTACTAGTTCCTCAGTTGTGCTTTAGTATTAGAATGGTGATTTATACGGTAGGTTATTAAAAATAAATTCAGATGCGCTAGTAAAGAAGTGCTTTAATGCACTGAACATATAAAGGGGCATTAAAGTCCATCATTAGTAGGTATATTTACATTGTAGAAGCCAGTTTTATCCTTGGATGATTTGCAGCCCAATCATATCTATGGCTTTATCAATTTGTTACACCTTCTTCAGGGAAAAAAAAACGGTTTACATGAAGCAAAAAACAGTCAGCTGGACTTAATTTGTGCTGGAAAAAATTAAATGGCTTTTTTCTATGCCAGGCCAAAAATAACCTTGAAATACTTTTCAAGGATATTCATATTGGATATCAGTATTGATTCAGAGTTCAAAGTGAACGGACCTCTCATAAATTGGATATTTTATTAACATTGTCAAACCAGTAAGCTTTTTCATTGAATTATAATCCCAGTGAAGTTAGTTAGATTTTACAATATTTCAAAGGATTATAGTTCCTGACCTATATGTGAAACCTTTGGTTAATCTTTTAAACTAGTTTCTGGACATTGACATAAGTTTTTACGGCTTATGATTTATGGACACGATTAATCGAAGCAATTTGGTCTCATAAGTGGAATAAGGGATTACGATTTATGGACTATATTACTGTAAGTGAAAATGATTGATCCTGGAATTTGGGCGACAGATAATCTTTTTCATAATCCAGTGTTGAATTTCATACAGAAAAATCTCGAACAAGGGATTTCCCACGATTCGATTAAAGATCATGCTTTGGATTTTTTTCGGCTACTGATGTGTTAGATGCGAGAAAGCTTTTCCTCCAGAAAGCGTTTCCGAGGGAAGTTCCACCCAGGCGAGTTGGTAACAACGCCCAACAAAATAGTATTGCCGATATTATTGCGGCGTTCGAAAGATGCGACTCTGAAGATATAGATGTGCCGGACTTCGTGATAAGGAACGCGAGTAAAATCCCAATTAGTCCCTCTTTGGTATATTCCATGTTTTTTAGTAAGGTAAGAGCCAGTTTTAATTAATTATGCACTTTGTCAGAAAAGTTTCAAACCCAGCTGCCTTTCCCCCCCGCCGCGCCCACTTTAGTTGTAGATAAACCTACATATGCAGTAATTGTGAAAAATGTTCCTACCGTTTTAAGTGATCCTGGCTTGCGAAAAGATAAATTGAATACGCTTGAAGGTCATGAAGGGATTTTAAGTCTAAAACCTGATCATCAGAATAAAAAGTGGATCGTAGTTACTCGAGATAGGCAGTCAGCCGTATCCCTCTCCGCCTCAGCCTCTAAGAGCCTACCTAATGTTCAAACCAAGGTCCGTGATAAAAAAAAGTACTTGGTATTGTTCGGGGTATCCCTGAAAATGTATCAGAATCATCTCTAAAGGAAAGCATTGCGGGATTAGTACGTGCTATAAAAATAGGATATTCAAAATGTTTTTGTTTGGAATTTCTGGATCAGTTAGCACTGAAAAATGCAATTAACCATGGTCTCCGACTTGGATATGAACTTTTTCGTGTTGAAATCTACCAAGAATTACCGCGTCGTTTTTTCTGGTGCCAAGGGGTATATCACAATATTGCTAGATGCCCACGTTCTCTTGATTTACCAAAATGTTCCCGCTGTGCTGGGGCTCACGAAAACACCACGGACAACCCTTGCTCAGTTGCTCCTAAGTGCGCCAATTGCGGAGGAAATCATGTTTCTTATAGTTTCAAGTGCTCGGTACTGAGAAATGCGCTTGCCAATACAACATGATGACCTCCTACAGCCTTAAGTTTTGTTTCTCTGAACATTAATGGTACTACAGATAAGGATCTGCAAATCGACGAGCTGCTAAATTTTGACGTTGTATTCCTACAGGAGCATCTACTTTCCAAAGTTAATATGAACAGTTTAAGGCGGTCTGCTACACATGATATATTTATTCGAGAAGCAAAAAAGACCCGCGGTCGCCCTTCCGGCGGCACTGCTATCTTCATTCGGTCGGGATATCAGCCTATACAAATTTGTTCTGATGCTAATATTCTAGCAATCCAGTGTAATAATATGGCTTTTGTAAATGTGTATCTCCCATGCAATCATCGAAACACTCAGTCATTTACTGCTTTTGCTAATGCTTGCCATAAACTGAAATCTCTTTTCATAAATTTTGCAGATAAAAATGTTAATTGGATCTTAGCCGGGGATATGAATACTGACATATTGACCTCATCTGATCGATCTGAACTCCTGCTAGATTCTCTGCCAAGTGTCTATCATGTCGCTGCTAAGAACCTGGCTTATACTTACATTCATAATCGAGGCTCCGTTAAATCCAACCTCGACCATATTATTGTGTCTAAGTCCGGTCTAATTAAATCCGAGGTGTTTGTTGATGAATATAAAATCAATGATGACCTTCTCCCTATTTCGTGCCTAATTGAGCCTCCTGATGTTCAAGCCCACTTTAAGGGTCCCCATTCAAAATGGCATCAAAAGCCCAATTGGAATCGTATAAACGTTGAGATGTATATTACTACTTTATGCACTCTACTCTCAACTATTAAAGTCCCGTTTCACTTGCTCCAGACTTTGATAAAGTGCCCTGATTCTAAGGAAGACCTAAATTCGTATTATTACCAGATAGTGGCATGTCTAAATTCGGCCACAAAAGTTGCAGTTCTGATTGAGCACGTGCGTTCTGGGTCTCGCAAGCCCCTGTGGAATATACATCCGGAAGTGAAAAAAGTAAAGAACCGCGCAAAGTTTTGGTTGCGATTGTGGAACGCTTGCGATCGACCTTCCTTCGATGCTGTGTTTACAGTCAAGCAAAAAACGAAGAAAGAATACAAATCTTGCTTACGTAATGCAAGACTAAACGTGTGGGACACTCAAAATAGTAAAATGACTTGGAATAGAGTTATCAATATCAGTAAGTGTTCTCACCCACCTCAGTCGGAATTAAACCTTATGAATTTTGTGCGCCATTATATTGACATATTTTCCGTATTTAATCAGTGTGTTCAGAAACATTTTTCTTATCTACTTAGTTCGGTCCTGCCAGTGTCTGTTTGTCAATATAGAGTCCCTGCGATAAGTATGAGTGATTTACATTGGGCGCTGAAGAAAGTAAAAAGATTAGATTCTCCTGATTGTGATGGCCTATGCTTTAGGAATTTTGCTTATGATTGCCCATTATTGTTGAACCACCTGCAGTTATTATTCCAGATTTGTATAGCTCAATCTCTGGTTACTGATAGTTTTCTTTCCGGTAGTGTCATGTCTATACTTAAATGCGGTAAAGATCCAGATTCATGCTTGAATTATAGACCAATTACTGTATCTTGCTTTATGAGTAAGATTTTTGAGTATGTTCTTTTGCTTGAAATAACTTCTAAGTGCGATTTTTCGTCTTTCAACCAGGATCTAGAAGAGAGGTAGGTTGCCTCCAGGCGCGTCATGTGCTCAGCCGGTTTTTAAAGGAAGCTTTTGCCCAGAAGCGTTCATTGTATTGCTGCACAGTAGACATTTCCGGGGATTTTGATAATGTTGTTCACGCCGAGGCCTTGCAGTCCCTTGCTTGTTCTGGAGTCAATTATTCAGTTATTTCTACATTGCGATATTGGTATGATAATTCTTATGTGCGTATTAAGTGGCTGTCAAATACTTCTGATTAGGTAGCTGTTAGGAAAGGCGTTAGACAGGGAGGAGTTTTATCTCCTTATATATTTAAATGTATCCTCGCTGCTTGTTTAAAACATCTATCTCCTACTGTGTTTTTTCGTGATATTGGTGTAATTTATATTGCATACGCTGACGATGTCCTTTTAGTTAGTTTTTCTCGTCGAGGGCTGGCTCAGAACTTCTGTAAGCTGTCTTCTCTACTTAGTGATATTGGCCTATCTGTTAATATGGGAAAGTGTGAGTTTATATGCTTTAATAGTAGAACTTCTGTATCTCCATTAAACCTCGGTTCAATTTGATTACCTTGTTTGGATAAAGTCAAGTGGCTTGGTATATCCTTTTGCCCGTCCATTTACGAAACTTGCTCCGAGTTGGTTACTAATGCATTAAAAAATATTCGTGTGTCATATGGTAAGATATCTCCAAATAGAGGGTGTTATAATCGTAAGGGCCTAGCCCGGCTTTATAATAGTTTTTGCTCTCCAGGTGTAAATTTTCTATCTGGATTCCACCACTTACTGAGGAAAAAAGATTTACGGAGACTTAGAAGTGGTTACTTTAGATATTGTAAATATCTGATGTATTTACCCGGCCGTTTTAAAAATAGAAATATTGTATCCCGTTATGGTGTCATTGATGCTTGCGCGCGACTGGCCAGTGTGTCTTCTAATATGATTATGAATACCAGTAATGTTGTTTCTGTCACTGACCCCTTAGTTTGTTTTTTTCATCGTGATATCGGTTAATTTGTATTTTTTGTTGTTGTTTGATTTCGTAATGATGTTGTTATTTTTTCTTTTATATTTTCCATTACTCCGTAGTGTCATTTATAATGTTCATATGTGGGTTATAAATAAATTATTATTATTATATTTTATGGAAATATTTCAATATGCCAAGTAACTATCTTGTGGTCTGGGAATTGGCTTTTTCACTGTGTCTGAACTTTAATATTAGAAATAACGGAAGTTTTCTTAAGAGCTGAGTGGGTAAACTCTTCATTATGTCAGTATCCCGAGTTTAATCCGTAACAAGATAGTTATTTTCTTATTTTTTCAATGATAAAAAACTATTCCGTTTAACCAATATGACGAGAGCAATCTTGGTACAAGATTCGTTTTCTGAACTAGTTGCTATAATAACAAAAGAGAAATACCATCTGATGCCTCGCTCATCACTCTCTCCAGATTGAGTAGGCACTCTTTCCATATTGAGTAGGCACTCTTTCCAGATTGAGTAGGCACTCTTTCCTGATTGAGTAGGCACTCTTTCCAGATTGACTAGGCACTCTCTCCAGATTGAGTAGGCACTCTTTCCAGATTGAGTAGGCACTCTTTCCAGATTGAGTAGGCACTATTTCCAGATTGAGTAGGCACTCTTTCCAGATTGAGTAGGCACTCTTTCCAGATTGAGTAGGCACTCTTTCCATATTGAGTAGGCACTATTTCCAGATTTAATAGGCACTCTTTCCAGATTGAATAGGCAATCTTTCCAGACTGAATAGGCACTCTTTCCATATTGATTAGGCACTCTTTCCATATTGATTAGGCACTCTTTCCAGATTGAGTAGACAATCTTCCCAGATTGAGTAGGCACTCTTTCCAGATTGAGTAGGCACTCTTTCCAGATTGAGTAGGCACTCTTTTCAGAGTGAATAGGCACTCTTTCAGATTGAGTAGGCACTCTTTCCAGATTGAGTAGGCACTCTTTCCAGATTGAGTAGGCACTCTTTTCAGAATGAATAGGCACTCTTTCAGATTGAGTAGGCACTCTTTCCAGATTGAATAGGCTCTCTTTCCAGATTGAATAGGCACTCTTTCCAGATTGAGTAGGCACTCTTTCCATATTGAGTAGGCACTCTTTCCAGATTGAGTAGGCACTCTTTCCAGATTGAGTAGACAGTCTTCCCAGATTGAGTAGGCACTCTTTCCAGATCGAGTAGGCACTCTTTCCAGATTGAGTAGGCACTCTTTTCAGACTGAATAGGCACTCTTTCAGATTGAGTAGGCACTCTTTCCAGATTGAGTAGGCACTCTTTCCAGATTGAGTAGACAGTCTTCCCAGATTGAGTAGGCACTCTTTCCAGATTGAGTAGGCACTCTTTCCAGATTGAGTAGGCACTCTTTTCAGACTGAATAGGCACTCTTTCAGATTGAGTAGGCACTCTTTCCAGATTGATTAGGCGCTCTTTCCAGATTGAATAGGCACTCTTTCCGATTGAGTAGGCACTCTTTCCAGATTGAGTAGGCACTCTTTCCAGATTGGATAGGCACTCTCTCCAGATTGAGTAGGCACTCTTTCCATATTGACTAGGCACTCTTTCCAGATTGAGTAGGCACTCTTTCCAGATTGATTAGGCACTCTTTCCAGATTGAGTAGGCACTCTTTCCAGATTGAGTAGGCACTCTATCCAGACTGAGTAGGCACTCTTTCCAGATTGAATAGGCACTCTTTCCAGATTGAATAGGCACTCTTTCCAGATTGAATACGCACTCTTTCCATATTGAGTAGGCACTCTTTCCATATTGAGTAAGCACTCTTTCCAGATTGAGGAGGCACTCTTTCCAGATTGAGTAGGCACTCTTACCAGATTGAGTAGGAACTCTTTACAGATTGAGTAGGCACTTCCTTGAAAATTGTCTGGTAGTCCTGCTCTAGCTGCTGGATATAGTCCTTGGCTATACATCAGAGTTTGCTCATCTTGTTATGTGCGTGCTTTTGTCTCTTTTATAGTTGACAGTAGTTGGTACAACTAACGACCTGTTGAGAAGAAATAAGTATAGGAAATAATACAATCCAACGGAATCAGCAAACTTCCGTTTTTAACCTTGGCTATATTCAGACATTGAGGAGGGAGGGGCACTTGTCACGGTAGCTATTATGTTTGGAAAGAGTGTTGAATGGGAAATCAAATAATGTTATTCTTTTGTATTTATGGTGTTTAGTTCAGAAAATATATCTTCTAAAAAGATTACTTATAAACTAAAATTAAATTATTTCTTTGTTTTAATGGAAGAAAGTTCTTCCATCTAACAGATAAAATAGGCATGGTATTCGGAATAAAGCGTTCGATTCTCTGACTGTTGCTTTATGCCCATAAATGGGATCGTATATCTTGGTTTTAGGTTTGAACTAAGCCCAGTGAAGAGGGAGTGACTTCTCTCCTAGGCCTGAATGTTTACTTCAGATACGTTCTTTTGAATCTGCCGTGCAAAAAAGGCTCATCTAATTTGAACTCGATAAATCTATTAGCCAACAAATGAAACTGTTCTGTAATGAAATGGATTGATTACTCTGTTTAAATTGTTTCACCTATTGCCCGAAATCAACGAGTCATTATTTAGGCTATTGACATTATTTATTTAGTCAGTTTAGATGATCAAAAATTACACTGAAATGGTAAAATTTTAAATGTTGTGAAATTGATTTTATGACATATTGGAACCACCAACAACCCCATTTAGTTTTCTACATACTGTTCAAGGCTCAATCCAATATTTATTCTTCTCTTTTTCTTATAAAAACCTTAGTGTTTGATGTATGGAAGATTCAAGTATTGCTTGCTTTTCTTATTTGTTTAACTTCATATTAGTTATTCGATCAGGCTTACTACATGTGTTATGAAAAAGTGGCATTATGGCTTCGACTTATCCTGTGGATAGATAAGAACTCTATCCCTAAATGTTTCTAATAGCCTCCATTAAGGGTCAGTGAAAGGCTGCATCCCCAACATTAGGCTTGGCTCCATCTATTGCTTCCACCCATACAAAATTGCTAAGATTTCTAATAAATTCTTGGGAGATAGCGAAGGCAGAAGCTTTAAATATGGAAGGACGAAAGAGAGTATTTTCTATTGTGCCCACCTGATCGTAATGATGCGACTAGTTTATAGTAGTTATACCAACATACAATGGTATGTTTTTTCCCAAAATGTAAATTTTAGGCCATATAAGATCTACTTCCCCAGACATGTTCTACGCCCGTCTGCTCAAAGTACAGTCAATTTAAAGGGCTGTTTCTGGAATGCTAAGGATATGGCTTAAGATAAGGCTTGTTGAAAAGTTAACCTTTAGGTTTGAAAGTAGTGCAACATCGACTACCAGTGTGTAATGCCTAGGTAGTGGTATTTTTGTCTCTAAATTAGAGCTTCCAATAGCTCTTGGCTCCGTCAAAAATCAATATTTTTTAACTACGGCTTTTATTCCTTTTATACAACCATGCATAAGTATAAACAGGCCAGACTTTGAGAGGGTGGTGTCAGGAGACCTTTCCAAGAGGGGGAGAGGGTAGTCAAATCCTTCATAGAATAAAGTTTTACTTCTTTAAGAATCTTTTGGATTTATTTAGGAGACCCAAAACCCCCATGTATGTAGGCATCTCCACGTATAAATAAATGACCAAAGGCTTTGAATTTGGGATAATAATATGACAATCGAATATTATTTAGATTATTTTAGTATTAATCTTAACTAATTTTCTAGGATTGAGGAGGACGATATATCATCTTGTAGCGACATATCATCAATTAGTGGGTTTTCTGATCTTTCGAATCACGACTGGTACCCAAACTCTGAATCATTGGCCTGGGTAAATACTTTTTAACTCTTATACTTTTTTCATTGTTTCAAATTTAGACTTATCTTAAGTACAACGAAAGACTATCAAATAAAGTAGTTGAGCCGTACTAAGGATTTTGATCATTTTTTTTAAAGCTCTTCGCCAATAAGATGATGGCTATAAATATCTTCTCAGTGTAATATTCTTAAATGCCTAAAATTAGAAAGGATAAAATGTGTTAAAAGACTATAAGAAAGGGTATTCCCTTAAATTGTTCCAGTGATCGCTTGGGTTTCAAGAACTTTTCCTTTAATTTGATTTAGGATTCTTTCTGTGAAGAGAATTGGATAATAACAAATAAAAAAGAAGGAGAACAGACAGAAAAACAGCAAAACGACATAAAACTTTGTAACAACATTCATAGTAACAACAAAGTAAAAACAACATTGTAACAAATAAAACAGAACAAGAAATAGACATAACGACAGTGGAAATTAAAAAGTTTAGTACGATTGTGAGTAATCATAGTTAATAAGTAATCTTGAATGAGTTATGTGAAAGTTAAATAATTTAGTAAGGTTGTTCTTATAATAAAAATTAAATAGTAACAGCAACGATTGAATGGTAACAAATAAAAAGTAGGAAAAACTGACAGAACAACAGAAAACTACAAAAAAATATATTAACATTAAAGTAAAACAACATAGTAACAAACAAAAAAGAAGAAAAAATAGACAGAAAAACAGTGGCAATTAAATAGTTTAGTAAGATTATTAGTAATCATAGATAATAAGTAATGATGAGTAATTTAAATAATAAGTATCTTAATGTAAAATAACTTGGTAAGATCGTTCTTAGTAAGAACAATTAAATAGTAGAAGTAACAGTTAAACCGTACCTTAATAAAAAACAGAAAAATAAACAGAACAAGAAGAAAAAAAAGAACAGTGTTTGAGAATGCTACTGCACATCATTGTATCTGTATAATCAAATAGAAATATACTCTCAAAATATAGAAGTAAAACTCGAAATAAAAAATGAGAAAGGTTTTGTCTTGATATCAATATTTGCTGAGGTCAACGTGTCTCAAAAAACTTGTACTATTGGAGTTTAAATATATCGTGCTTTTAGCATTACTAGTGACATTCATTGCAGAGATGAGGCTTGCTACTGTTTTATTCTGTAAAATCCTAACCTTTAATAGGAAGAAAAAAGAAATGCATAATTTTTTTGTATTTTACAAGAATTATTATACAGAGAGTTGTTCAAGTTTCTTAGATACGTCTTTTTGTTCTAAGCTTTTTTATTTTTATACGTTCCCCTTTATATACTGACTAAAAAGCCTGGTTTCGCCGGATTTTGTCGATTCCAGATTCTAGCTCGTGTTTTCAACTCCCAGTGAACGAGCCCAAGCCTTTGGACCTGCAAATGCAAGACTGGACTTCAGCTTTCACAATGGCCATCTCGCATTATGATTTCGCATTTTTTTGTGTGTGTGTGCCTTTTTTTAGTTGTTTATTTTTGGGGTTCTCATGGCTTTTTTCGTTGTTTTAAACATTTTTGGAGAAATATCTCTTTTTTAACTACTAGTTTAGCTGCTTTTTAGTCATTGATATTCTGCTTTTAATCTTTTCTTCTAGTTACTAATTTTGGAAGGAATCGCATTGGAATAAGAATGAATCGACAATAAGATAAATATTAAAAGCATTTTTTTCATTTTCCTTTAAAAATAACATGAAAACTATTTATATGTTTTATAACGTACAAACTGAAAATAAAAAAATACTTATTCGTATAATGTGGATTCTTTTGCCAGTCTGTACTGTAATAAAAGTAGATGACATATACCTAAGAGGTCTATTTTGAAACTGATGTCTTACTCCAAATTATTGGCAGTTACTCGCCAAATTGGCTTTACTTGTTTATTGCTCATAATCATACAAAGATTCGATTCTAAATGGGTGTCTTTGTGTGTTTGGAGGGGGGGATAAAAAACAGTTGGGTGGTATAATTATCCTGGACGTTTATTGAGCAATCCCGATGGTAATCCATCCCTCTATGTACAGGAATGTGTTTGTTCATCAATGAGCTTGTCAATCTGAAATGTAACTTTGAACAAATGTTATGTACCTAAAGTGATTCTGTAGCAAATTGGGCTAATTGATCTATAAGAACCACAAGCCCCCAGAGAGGGAATGTGTTATTAGAATTGAAATTGATTGTCGTTTTTGTAGTATTCTTAGTATCCTTAGCAATAAATAGCAAACTTATCCTATGAATCACCAGCCTAAAGAATATCCACGTTCTTCTTTATTTCTGCTTGTTTTAGAATCATTAAAGAAAGAGTCAAAGTGCCCTAAAAGGTAGCAAAGGCCTAGAAAAAAGCTTGTTAAATGCAGGGGTTTTTATAGGAGGTTTTTTTCAACCTCTGATGGCTGTAAAGGAAAGACGGGTGAATATAAAAAATGATTTTATTGATAGAAGTGATCTACTATCAGGGTTACTTTTCTACATGATCGCCTTGGCGATTCAGGTATTTTGCATTTCTGTCAACAAGCTTCGTAATACTTTCCTTTGACTGTTTCTTACTACTCCTCGTTACTATAGAAGTGCTGCCCCAGAGGCACTTCCTCTGTAAAGATAGATGTCACTTGGTGCTGAGTCGAAACTATTGTGGATGTTAAAAAACGCATACACAATAATGGTTATCTGCTATCAGGGTTACTTTTCTACATGATCGCCTTGGCGATTGAGGCATTTTGTATTTCTTTCAACAAGCGTCGTAATACTTTCCTTGTAAAACAGCGTTGCAAATCAGAGGCAACGCTATAGCGTTGCATATAGTAAAGGCCATACGGCTCCAATGTTTTATTATTATTATTTATTATGATTTTTTTCTTCCCAGAAGCACTTCATATGGAAGGGTTCGTTGTAGAAACTTCAAAAGGGGCTCATTCGTTTGGAAATTGAGATTTCTAGTGCCCTTTTTCATAGTAGAAAGTAATTGAAGGGCAACTATCCCCCCCCACGCCCATCAGTCCCCCAAACACATCCGATCAAAATTTTGAGATAGCCACTTTGTTCAGCGTAATTGATTTCCAGATAGAAAATATAATTTTGAGGAGGAAACTCCCCCACAACCCTCAGGGCAAGGGTTTTAAGTTATGCCCTGGGGGCATGTATGGTTTTTATAGAAGGTGTTGTCGTAGAAACTTCAAAACCGGCTCAATTGATTGGAAATTAAATGGCTAGTGCCCTTTTCGATAGTCGAAAGTGATGGGAGTGCAACTTGCCCCCCCCCCACGCCTATCATTCCCCCAAACACATCAAATAAAAATTGTGATACATGCATTCTATTGAGCACAGGTTCTTTCCAGATAAAAAATTTGTCTTTGAGGAATATATTCTCTCAAAACCTCAGGACAAGGGTTTAAGTTATGCCCTAGGGGCATATAAGGTTTTTTATAGAAAGTGTTGTAGTAGAAACTTCAAAAAAGGCTCATTCAATTGGAAATTCGAAAAACTAGTGCCATTTTTAATAGTCAAAAGTGACTGGAGGGCAACTAGCCCCCCCCCACGCCCATTATTCCCCCAAACACATCCAATCAAAATTTTGAGATAGCCATTTTGTTCAGCATAGTTGATTTCCAGATAGATAATATATTTTTGAGGAGGAAATTCCCCAACTATCCTCAGGCCAAGTGTTTTAAGTTATACCCTGGGGGCATATAAGGTTTTTTATAGAAGGCGTTGTCGTAAAAACTTCAAAAAAGGCTCGTTCAATTGGAAATTCAAAAAGCTAGTGCCCTTTTTAATAGTCTAAAGTGATTGGAGGGCAACTAGCCCCTCCCCCCCCTCCCACGCTAATCATTCCCCAAAACACATCCAATCAAAATTTTGAGATAGCCATTTCGTTCAGAAGAGTTGATTTCCAGACAGAAAATATATTTTTGAGGAGGACAATCCCCCACAACCGTCAGGGCAAGGGTTTTAAGTTAAGCCCTGGGAGGATATACATATTTATATATTATATATATATATATATATATATATATATATATATATATATATATATATATATATATATATATATATATATATATATATATATATATATATATATATATATATATATATATATATATATATATATATATATATATATACACTATATACATATATATATATATATATACATATATACTGCATATATATATATATATATATATCATATATGCGCATTGATATATATATATCAATGCGAACAAATATACAATTTATATTAATGTAAATGAATACACTTTTCTATGAATTCGAAACTGTTCTGCTCTGTACTAAGGATTGAATGACACTCATATTTCTTGACTACTATTCGTAATTGATTTTTTTTTTTCCTTTTTTACCGAAGTACTGCGGCTGCTGGCTGATTGTATTTTATCCCTCAGTAATATTTTTTTTATATTTTGTTGTATTGATTATTTTGTTATATATTACTGAGGGAAATATATTTCCCTCAGTAATATATTTTGTTGGTTGTATTTCATTCTATCAAGACACAAAAGAAAGTAACATAATTAAGATTCAAGAGGTCAAGAGGAAGTGTTGTGACAAAGTTACACTCTCCTCACTCATTTCCCATTATTCCCACTCCCCCTCAGATTTATAGGAGATTAGCCAAAGAACCCTTCTAATGACAGGTATAAAAAGGGAACAAAATTCAGTACATGTTTTCCCCCTTCCCTGAATTTTTTAAGTGATTTTGCTTTTAGTGAAATCTATCACTTGTCTTGAGACAAAGAATACAGGTTCTCTTGTGAACATCCAAAAACGAACTCACCGACCACTGATCGGATTGAAAAAATATCCGCTTTCCAGAGAAACTATTACCCGCTATGCAGCTTCTTAGTGTCACGTAACAGTTTTCAGATTAGCTATTGTTTGGCTGGCGGGAAGTTACCAACACAACCAATTATAAAAGTAGATAAGTCTTTGCAAAATAAGAAAGAGCAAACGACCATAAACAAATGTTAATAATAGTCGCTAAAGCTTCACATTGTAACCTATGTTTTTGTTTTTTTGTTTTTTGTTTTTTTTTCAAAATGAATAAGAGAAATATGCTTTGAGATTACTTGTAAAACTGGGATGGGGTCTTCTGAATTTCGTCTCTCCTCTCTTTGTTTTTTTATCTATGGGAGATACCAGCTTCGAATTAATAAGATGGTTACATTAAAAACTAATTCACACTGGTTCTTGTTAGTTCAGAGAATGTTTTTACTGTAAAATTTTATTTTATTTATTCTTATGTTAATTTGAATTTGGTTTGCTTTCAGCTTCACGAACAAATGTCAGAAGGCAAACGTCCTTTAGACTTACTTCGAGGTTTAATACCCGATATTGAGGAAAAGATGCCTGTTGGTGGTTTCGACGAAGCAACTCTTTGGAGGGTAATATTTACTTATCGCTTTTTGTGACATAATTCTGCCGAATTAGCAAACAACACAATACCCAGAAATTATTAATTAATTTGTGTTTATGTCTCATATTGTGTTTCTTTTTTATTAACCTCGTCCAGTCGTCCTGTTACTTTTTTATCATAACATGGAAGGTAACTCCCAAGTTTTAACGATTCAACATTATAAATGAAAATGTTTTTTTTTCTCTTTATATATAAGAAAATATCTAAATTTTTTACTTATTGAAAAATGCGACAACCTAAGTGTCTTTTTTTCACAATCAAGCTGGGCTGTTGCTGGAGAATGCAGGAAAGAGGGCACAAACCGCAAAAAGAGTAAAATAAATTAAATTTGTCGATATACTTCTGTTAAGATTTATCTGGTTTTCCTGTTTTAAAAACATTCAACATTTTTAACACACTATCTTAAAACATGTCAAATCGTTCTGGGCAGATCCTCCTATGAAATAAACTTATTTTTAGAAGTGTTTTGATATATTTGTAAATGGATATGTCAGGAGAAAAAGTCTGAATTAAAAGCATAGCAAACTACTACTACTACTAACAACTCACCGCAGAACCAAGCCGCCTTAGGCCAACGCAGCTACGCACGCTCCTCTTCCATCCTAATCTGTTCATAGCCTCCCTCTTTACACCCTCACAGGAAGTTCCCATTTCTTTTAAATTTTTCTTTATGACATCCTCTCAAGGCCGTATCCAGGGGGGGGGGGTTACTTGGTTTGACCCCCCCCCCCCAGAAATTTTTGACCGAGTCGAAAATTAGTAAAACCCTCGTAAAAATTAGTAAAATTATTCGAAAACCGAGCCGAAAATTAGTACCCCCCTCCCGAACAAAAATCCTGGATCCGCTCTTGCATCCTCTCACTCCAAACGAGATCGACCTGCTTTCCGTTTAGCCCTAGATGGTTGACCTTTCCTGTGGTCTTAAAGACGAAGTCCGTCTGGTACATATAGGGTGTCTAAAAAAATATGTATTGTCTTTGACACTCCTTATATTTTAATTTATTTTGTTCTTAAGGGCAAATTGACCTACCCAATGACTGAAGTGTAACGGAACATTGACGAAAAAAATGCCATAATATGGTATTTTAAGTGACAAAAGACAATAAAGTCCAAAAAACACTCAGCACATATTTCCTCGACCATTCCCTGAAAAAAACTTGCTATTTCTCCCTGACGGAATATGTCTTAAGTGGGTGGGAATGTGAACATCGTTCATACCAAGAAAAATCGCATGTCATCCACCATCATAAGAACTACTTCAAGCACATCTCTTCGTGGAGTATTGGTATCCCGTGTTGGTAGATCGCTGTGAAAATATCGTATAATCTGTTTTTGAATCACGTTGGCTTTTTTTTTTATCCTGTACCACTTCTTGCAGTTTTCGCAATTAAAATCTAAGGTATGCTTCTTTTATTCGGGAACCACTTTGCTCTTAGATTGACAAAGGAATTGGTGATTCATGAAAGTGATTCGCCAATGAAGATGATGAAGACGATGAATCACCAATGAAGGTGATTCATTGGTGATTCTTTGGATGGACTATGATTTTGATTTATAAAGGACTTGCAGGCTGAAAGAATATTATTCGCCATGTTTTGTTTTAAACTCGTGATTAGTTTTTGTTTTTCGTTTGAAAAACTAGATGATTAATAGGAGAAAGTCCATTATATATTTTTTAATGCATTTCTGCAGTATAGACTTTGATTAAGTGTATTTTCCAAATTATATAGGAATGACATTATTTAAACACATGAATTTAGGACTTATGTCCTTTATTTGTTATATCCTTTATTTGTGTCCTTTATTTGTATATATTCCATCACTATCTTAATAGTAAAGCATAATTAAAATCATGTTGTTTTTATTCATTTAGCATTTGCCATTGCAACATCGAGAAGAGGATTTCAAAACTATCTGTGTTGTTTTGTGCCCTCGAGATAAAAAACAAAAAAACAGTAGAATCTTTTTTTCTTTGTTTTTCAGTTCCGACTTGTTTTGAGAATCAATACATTTGAAAAATCTTTGATTGGTCCTTTGTTTATGCTAATGGGGCAATAAACAAGTATCCTATCTGCATATGATCGAATAACGCAAATAAAATGGTTTTCCATTTGAATAATGATGGCTTCAACTGTATAAGAACTGGAACATTTTCTAGATCTATTTTTAGAAATGGATTTTATCAGGCGAAAAGTCCGAATTAAAAGTATAGCAAACGTCTGATACATACAGGTTGTCTAAAAAATATAAAATATATATAGAAATATCCAGTCTTTGAACTATATATAAAAATATAAAGTCTATATACAAAATATATAAAAATATTATAGTCTTCGACTCTCCTTATATTTTATTTTGTTCAATTGAAAGTATAGCAAACTTCTGGTACATACATGGTGTATAAAAAGTGTAAGATATTTATAAAAATATAAAGTCCTTGAAATATATATATAAAAGTATATAAAATATATAAAAATATATAGTCCTTGACTCTCCTTATATTTTCTTTTATTTTGTTCTTAACGGTAAGTTGACCCACAAGTAATGACTGAAGTGTAGCGGAACAATTGACCAAAAAAAGTCATTAAATGGAATTTTAAGTAAGAAAAGACAATGAAGTTTAAAAAAAACTCAGCACATATTTCCACAACCATTCCCTGGAAAAATTTGCTATTTCTCCCTGAAGGGATAAGTCTAAATTAGGGGGAAATGTGAACTTCTTCTAGATCTTTCATGTTTAGATATAAAACATGTCCTTTTAGATGGGTTGCCATGAATGAGTTAGTGTTACATCATCTCAGTGCTCCCATCTCAGAAGCAGTGTTCACCTCTAGAGTTCTTAATGTTTTCTTGATAACCACCTAACAAAGCCGCTTTATCGATTACTAGCAGTTTGGCTGGATGGGGTGGATGTGGGAGCCTTCTTGGGGTGCTTTTGCAATGAATTTTTCAAATTCATAGTTTGAAAAATAGCACCTTCATTGCAATTCGCTTGGAAAATGGTAACATGGGTGTTTTTTTTATTCTACTGCTATGCCACTGTATACCAGGAATCTTGTTACCCTTATTTCTAGCCGAATGCCGGTACTTTTGATGGGCCAAATGCTGTTGTCCTTAGACCTAGACTAAATATTATACTAGACCTAAATAAATAAATAAAAATAGATAAATAAATAAATAAATAAAAATACTAAATAATACTAGTACTAAAAAAATACTAGACTAAATAAATAAAAATACTAGACCCCTAATTGAGGTGATCATTTAAACTATGCATTTTTTTCTTAGATTTTTTCAGTTAGAGCAATGCTTCTATACTTACCCAAAATTTACATCATTTTATTTACATTTCATTTAAATATATACTTTACATTTATTACATTATTACTTATCAAAAATTTATTCTAAAAATTACTTATCCAATGTAATCATTTTATTTTAAAAGACTTACTAAAGAGAGAAAATAAATAAAAGATCGTATTGTACAAAGGACCTATTTCCTTATGTCCATAGTTTTTTTCTGATTTGTTTCCTTTTTAGATGCTGATTTCGCTAATGAGTGAACCTGAGAGACGAATTCGCTTGCAGCACATTTCAACTATGACAGACGTTCTAAATTTGATTCGAAATTCAAGTAAGATTCTGGTCCTTACTGGAGCTGGTGTTTCTGTTTCCTGTGGTATACCAGATTTTCGAAGTCGTGACGGAGTGTATGCTCGTCTTTCAAAAGATTTTCCTGACTTACCAGATCCAACTGTAAGATCCCAGTAAATTCATTAGTCCTTTGTTTTTCCCTCCTCAGTTTTTTCCTCCTCCTCCTTTGTTTTTTCATTTGTCCTTTGTTTTTTCCTTTTTCCATTCCTCAGTTTTGTGCACCTAGTGAACCGTAAAGGTCAATCAAAAACATGTTTCATGTTGTCCTTGTGCGTCGTTTTAGATTTAAAACAGTTTGTGGCTGCAAACTTTAAGTAGGGAAAGGGGTAATAGTAACCGAAACTCTAAAAAAGTAATTTTTATTAGCGATATACATATCAAAATTCGAAGGCTCCTAATAGGTGCCTTCGAAATTGCTCCTATTTCTATATAGTTTTAGTAACTGGAGTGTTCTTTTTTTTACGTTTATATTAACCGTTAGAAATCAAAATCTGAAGCAAAAAATCTGCTCACTTTTTGGTGCTGACAGGTGTTTCAGAGTTATAAGCGTTCGAAACCTTCGAAGAGTTACAAGCCTTCGAATTGGAACGAAAATTTTTGTTAGTCGTTTGAATTTAATGTTTCTTCTTGAAACAACAAGCGCCTCAAACAAGCATAGGACTAATGGCCTAATAAATAAAAATGTTTGAAACCAGTGAAATGTTCAAATACTTGCTGCTCTTGAACCACTTGTCAGCCACACAAGATGAATATAATATTTGTTGTATAAAGTTTATAATATTTATTATATAATATATTCATTATTATATATATATATATATGTATATATATAAAGATGAATTTAATATTTCTATTTTAGTTTTGGACTTTTTATTAATTGAAAACTATTTTTGATAAACCAGTGCTTCTAATTATCTCGATATTTACCAAAGAAATAATCAGCTTAGTTTGGTCATTTTTGCTAGAATATTTAATTTCATGTCAGACATTAGTATCTTATTCTCAAAGATATTGACTAAATTAAGAAATACTGTATTGGGCTGTGGACTTCCTATATCTTACGAATTCACCATATTAGATTTTTTTTTTTTAGAATGTCCAAGGGGCACTAATGATCAATGACCTTATATACTAAATAAAATAATGCTTTATAAAAAGCGTCAATATAAAATGATCACCGGTTACTTATATAATAAAAAAAAGGTAAATTTAAAATAATTAATGAATATTCAGATAACTGATGCTATGAAGAGCAATATTCGTATTTATATTTGTAAAATAAGTCTGATTAGTTAAAAGGATTTTAAAATTGAAAAGTTTAAGTTGACAAAAAAAAAGTTAAAATGTCACATTAAACAAGTAAGTGAAATTTTTCTGTATATATGATGTAATAGATCGTAGGTTAAAAAGAAACAGCTTAGAAACTTAGGGTGTCTTTTTTTTAAAAAGAAACTTGCCGCTTGGTGGGACTGAAACTATGAAAAATCACTTGTGCATATATATATATATATATATATATATATATATATATATATATATATATATATATATATATATATATATATATATATATATATATATATATATATATATATATATATATATATATATATATATATATATATATATATATATATATATATATATATATATATAAAATCCAAAGAAGTCGTCACATTTATGTTCCTAAAAAGATCCTAGACAATTTTCTTTTTCTGTGAGGTAAATCTTGCTAACTAGAGGGCAACATTAGAAATTAATAAAACAAAATTTTTTTGTTAAAAACTTAGAAGGGGGGCTGCCCTCTCCTTAGTCCCCCACTCTTCACGGTAAGGTTTATAGTGACTTAGAAATACTTCTGACTCTGAAGTATTGGACTTTGTGTTTGAGCAGTTGTTCTTAAAGAATTGTGACAAAAGGCCTAACTTTAGCGTAAAGAGCGGGGATTAAAAAGAAGGTTGCTTCCCTCATATGCGGAATATTTTGTGTTCGTTTTAACTTTTAGTTGCGCTTTTTCTTTCATTTGAAAAAAAGATTTTTTTTTTTATTTAATTTTTGTTCGTCTTTAATAGTATACTCAGGGCTACCCTAAATGCAAGTGGAGCTACTGCTCTCTCATGTCCAACTCTTTGAATAAAAATTTAAGTTATGCACATTAATGGTTCGTGAAGAATCAAATTAGTTAAACGGAGCTTTAAGTTAAATGTATACGTTACGTATACACTTACGTAACAGCTACTGAGGTTAATGTTTTTTTTTTGCTGGTATTTGCACCACTTACCCGAGTTTCTCACAAGATTTACTAGCTGCAGTCCTTGACACTAGTGCACCTTGTGAACAACGGCCGTCAGTTGAGACCCTTCAAGTGTGCACAGAACTACTGAAGCTCAAACCTCATAGCTCCTCATATCCGGGAGAAATCCTAGTGTGTCTCCTTCATGAATTTGGGCCCTTCCTTGCTACCCCTCTCGCTAGTATAATCAACCTTTGCATAAAACTCAGCAAATTTTCCAACCCCTGGAAAAAATCCTACATCAAAGTGATTCCTAAGAAATCCCCGCCAAAATCATGCGATGACTTAAGGCCTATCTCGCTGACTCCCTGCATGACCAAGGTAACAGAGACCTTCGTTGCAATACTGCTGACGAGTGATATAGAACCAAATATAGACCCTTTCCAGTACGGATGCCTCAGCGGCTCCAACACGTACTTAGTGTGTCTGTATGACGAAATTCTATCGTGGCTCGAGAAAGGGAAAAGCTTCGTAGACTTGGCCCTCGCTAATAACAGAAAAGCCTTCGACCTCATTAAACACATTATCGCTCTCAATAACCTAAGTGAAATGGGCGCCAAAAGTGACTTGCTGCGTTTAGTCGCCGATTTTCTTTCCCAGTGGGAGCTGTGCGTTTTCGCTCTTAGCGGAGACGATTCAAATTCTGCATTTCTCCCAATCACTTGCGGTGCCCCTCAGGGCACTAAACTAGCCGGAATCATTTTCCTCGCTGTGATTAACTTCATCCTGCGTACTTTCAGGGACTGATATAAATTTGTTGATGATCTGTCATTCTTACTCAAATACCTACTAGAAGGCCAATCAGTGATCCCCCTTTTTGATCCTAGTCTACCCTCGGTTTTTCAGAATGAATGTGAGCGAGCTAGCCTTACCCTCAATGAGCAGAAGTGTAAGGTGTTGCGTTTCAAACCTCTTAAATCGGACTTTCAGGAGCCCCCTACCTTGTTTAAAACAGTTGGCAGTGCGAAAATTCTCGGGGTAATTTTCTCCGTTGACTGCAAGTTCAACAACCACGTAAGTGACCTTGTGCGAAAAGGGTATGCAGCGATGCAGTCACTAATTACCATGAAGCCGTTCGGGTTCAATATGAATTCCACGAAGCTTGCCTTCAAGACTTTTATCCTACCCATCATTGAATATGCGTGCCCAGTGTGGGGCCCTAGTGTACAGTTAAGTGCTGGGATGTGTCAACATATCGAAGCTATCCAAATTTGGGCTTGTAAGATTATGCTGGGTCAGGCCTTCACTACTTACGACAATGCGCTTAAGGTTCTTGGCCTCGAGTCGCTTTTTAACCACCAACAGACTTATTTACCAGTTCGGCCATTTCCTGCTCCGGAGCAGCAAACACAGGACGATCCAACCCCCGCTAGCCCCCGTTACGTCCCGTACCCGGAGACAATAAAAGCTCAATCCAGTGACATGCCGTACGACTCGCTATCATTCAGAGTTCATTCAGAGTTCAAAGCGATAACACCTATCTAAAAACAGATATTTTTTCGAACATAATCAAATTAGTAAGTTTCGCAATCTAATCTCAGTGAAGTAAAAGAACATTTATTTCATAACGAAATTGGAACGTTTTACGAGCACCATCAGATTAGTAAGTTTTGCAAGCTAATTTACTGTGGTACTGTGAAGATCAATATATGCAGTAAATAGCTATAGTAATTACATTTGAGTGAAAAAGGATTATAGTTGCGCAACGTTTGGGTTATAAAACTCGGAATATAAAGGATTATAAACAGCACATTTTTTGGATTTTCGGGGGGTAGTCAAACTCCCCCCTTGTGAGTAAGTTTCGTATAATGTTTTGAATTATCATTATGATCTTGCCCGAGTAACAGCACAGTTCACACGAGGGTGCTTGTTATCAGTGTTCTGTGGCAGATTTGGATTACTTCACGGATTTTCGAAGCCCATATCCCCCTGTTGCCGCTTCTATCACCCAAGTTTGATATTTAGCCATTATTGAGGCGTACCTGTCCTGGTTATATTTTTAGCCGTGCTAGTAATTAGCGGCCAAAGCCAACAGTACGTTAAAATTGGAGTGAGTAAACAAATAATTGATCCATTTGAAGTGGGCGAAGTCTCTTTACTTTAATTGGTATGGGTCGTAATCGCAAACGTAATCGTCCCGCTGAGGACTCAGAAAACCCGTTGAATTCTACATCTACTAGTACCGGAAGTTCTATCACCCAAATTACCGTGGAAACTTTATCACATAATTTTAATAAAGTACTTGAAGCTGTCCAAGAAAATGATAGAAAACTTGGCATGATGAACGATAAGTTAAAAACACTAGACGATCGTGTTTCCAAATTAGAGGTGACCCAGTCAGACCAGTGTTCTCAAGTTGCTATTCACGATAGTAGAATTGAAGTTCTAACAAATGAGAACTCATCCTTGAAATGACAATTATCAGTTCTTGTTGAGGAGGCTAAGGCCCAGGGAAATGCAGTTTTGGAAATGTCGGAAAGGCTTGTTAAACTGGAAATTGAACAGAGGGGTAAAAACATAATTGTTTGGAATGCAGGTTGCGAAAGTAAAAATGTTGCTGTTGCTTTGTTCCAGGATATTGTTAAAATGGGTTTAGAACAGCCTACAGTACCACCATTCAAAGTTATTCAGTGTAAGAAGGATGCCAAATTTTTCAAAGTTGAACTAAGTGACAAGGAAACAAAAATTGGTCTATTACGCAGTGCAAAAAAACTAAAGAATAAGAATATTGGCCCATTCAAGGGATTGTTTCTTAGTGATGATGCTACCCCTGAGTTACGTCGGGCTAGAAAAATTTTATTTAATAAGCGAGCCCAGTTACGAGATGCAGGTTTTGATGCATGGGTTTCTAAATCTTTCCCACCTTGTGTTCAATTTAAACACCCTGATGGATCGATCGCTAAGTATTTTCAGAATGATGTAATTACTGAACTTGCTAGACCGGTTATTAGCCATGACTATGGAGAGCGTAGTCAAAAAGGTCGATTCGGAAAGCAGAAGTGAATGTTTTGCTTGTTTGTTGGTAATCAATGAAAATTATATTTGTTTTTATAGTCTGTGATGTAAGGTTAAGTAATTTAATTGGCTATTAGAGTTTAGATTGGATACCCTCTGTGTGATTATGTTGTGCTCTTTGGTGATTAATAATCATTGTTTTCTTCGCTTGCCTTTATTTAGAATTTATATATTATTTCTTTTGGTGTTTTATCTTTTCATTTTTTCTTTTGATTATTTTTGTTTCATTTTTTGTTGTGAGTATTGAGAGAGTATCTTTAATTGTGATTGGTACATGCCCTATTCGTCACCACAGGCCATTTGGATCTTTAATAGATAGTGGTTAGAGTTCTTGTTCTACCCCTGGGAGCTCGTAGTATAATTGATTTGGAAAATAAGACGGTTAATTTTTATAATTATTTTAATGAATGTATTAATAGAAATTTGGACTTTGTGGTTCCAGCTTTTAACCCCCCTGAGGATTCTAAATTTGTTTTTAGTTATGATTTTCATGATGTTGAGTATTGGCATGGTGGATCGGAAGATTTTGGGATTTTTCTTTTGAATTGTCAGGGCCTAAATACGACATTTGATTTTTTAGCGAATGTAGGTAAACTTAATCTTTTCCATGATTTTGCTTTGACGGAGACTTGGTTAAAGGACCACAATTCTGCTCTTTTAGATATACCTGGATATACTTTGTTTACTCTGAACCGGGAGTTACGTCAACACGGGGGTCTTGCGGCTTATGTTCGTGAAGATCTCCATGTTAGAGTCCGAGATGATCTAAGTGAATATAAGGAAATGGTGTGTGAAACACTAGTATTAAAAGCTAAATTGAATAATGTTCATACATATTTAGTAATTGTATATAGTCCTCCTTCTGGTTCTATTCAAGAATTTTTTGAGAATCTTCATGAACAGCTGGCAAAAGTACAAATTAGTAATAACTCTTGTTTTGTTCTAGGTGACTTTAATATTAACATGCTGGATATGGAGTCTTCTGTGACTTCTCAGTTATTAAATTTGTGTATGTCTTATGGGCTGTTCCCTACGATTAACATTCCAACTAGAGTTTCTAGGACGTCTGCAAAACTTTTGGATAACATTTTTTCCAATTCACCTTTTAGATCGCCAAGAGTCCTTGTAAATGTGGAATCTGACCACTTTGGTACTTTTGCAGATTTTGAGGTATCTATCCCTAAGCGAGAAACTCCTGAACGGAGTAAAAGAGTTGTAGTTTTTGATCGTAGTGCCCTATTAAAATTAAAAAATAATATGGTTCATATTGATTGGGTATCTCTGTTTGGAAATGAGAGTGATGTAAATACTAAATTTTCACTCTTTTATAGTAAGCTTTTAGAAATGGTTAAGGAAGTGGGAGCAGTGAAGAATTCGAATGGTCGAAAACATAATAGGAGGAAGCCATGGATAACGCATGACCTTCTTCGAAAAATAAATGTAAGAGATAGATTGTTTAAGTCACAAGTTTTAAAACCGACGGATGATAATAAAAAGCAATACCGGGTTTTTCGTAATTGTTTGAATAATCTCCTCCGTGAGGCTAAACAAAAATATTTTAGTCTGAAGTTTAAGGATGTTAAAGGTAACCCGTTGAAAACTTGGCAAATAATCCGTAATGTTATAGGTCAGCGGTCTAATATTCTACTAACTGAAGTGACTGTTAATGAGGTTATAATTGTAGATGGTACTGGGATATGTAATGAGTTTTTAAATCATTTTTGTTCAGTAGGCCTACAAATAGCCGAGATGATTTCCTCGTCTCCAGATGACACAACCTTTGGATCTACTCTACCATCTCCTGCAAATGTATCGCTAGATCTAAAGATGATTACATTAGATGAGTTAAGGGATATTATCTATAGTATGAAAAATAGTTCGTCCGGTAGTGACCTAGTTAGCCTAAAAATTCTAAAATGCATTTTCCCTTGTATATCTGGTGTTTTGATATCACTGATTAATGATTGCTTCCGTCAAGGAAGGTTTCCAGATTGTTTAAAAAATGCAAGAGTGACACCGGTTTATAAAGGTGGTGATAGAAATGATTTGGGTAATTATCGCCCAATATCAGTTTTGCCAGTTATTTCTCGTCTTATTGAAAAGTGTTTTAGTAATCGGTTGACCTATTTTTTAGAGAAGTTTAAATTGTTGAATAATAATAAGTTAGGTTTCAGAAAAGATAGGAAGACAGAGGATGCATTGATATTTTTGACTAGTATAATTAACATAGCTTTAGATGAAGGATTTAAGGTTGGTGAAGTGTTTCTAGACTTACAGAAGGCTTTTGATACAGTTGACCATGGCCTACTCCTGGAAAAATGCGAGGTCTATGGGATCCGAGGTAAAGCTCTTGACTTTATACGGAGTTTCCTTAGTAACCGGTACCAGTTTGTAGAGATGACTTGTATACAATCAGGCACCCGCCCAGTGACTAGTGGTGTCCCGCAGGGGTCAGTTCTTGGTCCGATTCTTTCTTTATTGTATATTAATGATATGTCTGATTGTATCCCAAGTTGTTGTTTTAATATTAGTGATATGGCCAAAAATCCCAGGAATGAGACGGTGTCATTATTTGCTGATGACACAGTTGCTGTTATTACCGCGAAGACAGAAGAATTACTTCAGACATCGATGAAATATGCTATTGAAAGGTTATATTCCTGGTTGAGGGTAAATAGATTAAAGAATAATCTGGGTAAGACTAATTTTGTTATTTTTTCCCGTTCACCAGATTTTTATCCATGGTTTCAGGATATTGCAACACAGTATGGAGTTTTAAAGCGGGTGTGTTCTTATAAGTACCTGGGGGTTTATATTGATGATGTTTTATCATTCAAGCGCCATGTACATTATGTTTGTAAAACCGTGTCTCGTAACCTGGGTATAATGAGAAAACTTAAGCATTTTTTTCCTCCTTTTGTTATGTGCCTTCTTTATTATTCCCTTATCCATCCATATATATTGTATTGTAGTAGCGTTTGGCTTGGAACATTTCCTTCTATTGCTCGGCCAATACAAGTTCTACAAAACAACGCTGTTCGGCTGTTAGATGGCCTACAACCCCGGGATTCGGTACGAAACGTGTATGAGCGTGTAAAGATACTGCTAGCTTCCGGATTAAGGGAGTTGTATACACTTCTATTCATTTTTAGAATTCAGAGGGGTATAAACCTCCCGTGTTTTGATAACTTGGCTAACCTGAGATCTTCTGTCCATGATTATGATACTAGGTAATCTGTAGAGATTAATATTCCACTGGTTGTTTCAGCCCAATCAATGTTTTCATTGCTTCACAGGGGGATCAGAAGTTGGAACCATCTTGATCAAAATATAAAAAATATAGGTGATATTTCTTCGTTTAAGATAGTAATTAAAGGGATGCTTTTTTAGTAAGTGTGAATTTTAGTTTTTTTTTTTTTTAATAATGATATTGGTAAATTTTTATGGCTCCCGGGGGTGATGATTATGAATATGATTGCAAATTTAATGAAAATGTTAAGGTTTGTGGTGCTGTTTGGGGACTGTGATATAGATAGGTTATTATTTTTTTCGTTTTTTTTTATTGTTTTGTTATGTTAGTGTATTTTTGCCATCCCCTTGGACAAGTTTTTATTTCTTGGGGTGGCCACTAAACTTATGTTAAATTGTTTGTTTGTTTAGAATAAATCTCTCTCTCTCTCTACCAGCATTCCTTTTTCCCCCTTTTTACAGATATTGTCAACAATTTCTAAGAGAAGTAATACGGTTTTTTAATTAATTCTTTGTTGTTGTATTTGTTACTCAACTTCGTCGTATTTGTTAAAATCCTCGGTATTAATGTTTTTAGATCTAAAATGATCAAGTTTAATAAATATGTCTGAGTCTATTAACCATTCATTTTGTATTAACTGCGTGTACCTTTAGTGACGAATACCCCATTACGTGGCATTACTGCGTCGGAAGCGGAAAAGATCAGTACATAATTTTTAGATGATTTCCAGTGACTCGGTTATTTCGGAATTTTCAGTCGATGGCGTTTTGGCATCCTTTAGGCCAAAATAGTGATTTTCTGCCATAAAATGACAAAAAACGTCACTTTAGCTGCGGTACAACCCGTGCTGCTACGTAAAAACGGTGCTAGAATTTTAATATTCGTTCCTTTGGACCTTTTCCCGTTTTTTAACACCATTGCTTTGATACGGTAACCCCTGAAAAAAAACAAGTAAACAAACAGACACGCATCCGTGATCGTCCTTTTCGGAAAAATACAAAATTCCACATTTTTGTAGATAGGGGCTTGAAAAATCTAGAAAAAGGGTCCGCTGATGCGCTTGATGCGGTATTATGCGCCAAGGTCACTCCTCCTTTTGGGGATGTTCTCTAACTATTTGGAAAATCGTTCAAATTCTCTCAGACACGTTACTTTTGGTATGTTACTTTAAATTGAATAAATTATATATTGGGAATAATTGCATCAAGTGAATTCTTTTGATGCATATATTGTTTATAAAAAAACTAATTTTTTTTAGAGTTTCGGTTGCTATTGCCCCTTTGCCTACTTAAATTTTGATTCCACGAACTGTTTGATAGCTTCCGTGAAACCATCAGTGAAAAATTTTAGATAGGTTGTGTATTTGTTGATTGCTTTTTGCTGTTTCGTAATATTTATTTTATTTTTATTTCCGAAAACACGCATTAAGGGAGCTGTTCCAAAACGGTTTTCTTAATGAACTCCCATCAAACCAGCAAATACCTAATCCAAAGAATTTTGTTTCGGTATATTCATCAGTTTGAGAATCCTCTCTCCTCAGTCTATACTGTTCTGCTCATGGTTATAAGGGCTTTGCATGTAACGCTAATAGTTATGAAGCGAGTTATGAAGCGGGGGATTAGTTGCACTCAAATCACTTTCGACTATTAAAAAGGGCATCAGCCCTTTCTATTTTCAATCGAATGAGCCCTTTTTGAAGTTCCCACGACAACTCCTTCTATACGAACTGCCCTGGTCTAAACAACAACAACAACAAAAAGTAATACATTATACCCACATCGATCTTTACTATAAAAAAGTCAAGCCTTCCAATCACTTTTGACTATTAAAAAGGGCACTAGGCCTTTCGATTTCCAATCGAATGAGCCCTTTTGGAAACGAAAACGCTTTCTATAAACATCTTATATTTCAGTTATGTTATCTAGCTGAAAGACTTGGGATGGAAGACACGTCTTTATTATGAGTTGGGCCACTAATGGGGGGTGGTCTTAGGGGAAACAAAGTTTTGTTGGTACATCCCTCAAATATTAATTATGTATCCGTCCCTGCCACTACTTGATTTTTAACCTGAGGCAGTGAGTGAATATTGAGTAATGTTTGGATTTGGAAGAAATGTATGTTCAAATAGTAATAGCTTTTAATAAAGGCTAATTTTCTGGTATCAGCTTTTAACTGGAAAATAACTTGATAAGTGGTAGTTCGTTAGCTTTTCGAAATGATAGAATTGTGGAAGCTCTTGAGACATTATTAACCAAAACCTAACGCTATGATACACAAGCGCCCATAACCAAAAAAGGATAAAAACACAATTTCTACCGTCATTTACGTAAACTTGAACTGTATGAACCCTAGCCATTGTTATTTGTTCTTAGCTTTCATCGAGAATAGCAAATTAGTTTTCTATCATTTATAGTCTAATCGAGTAAAAACCTACAGTAAAGGAATCAGCTCCCAACTGGTCCCCCGGACCCCCAAAGGCCCTCCACCGGTCCCCAAAGGTCCCCCAGGCTCCCAAAGGGCCCCGGACCCCCAAAGGCCCGCCCCCCCAGCCCAAAAGGTCCACCGGGCACCCAAAGGACCAATCGGTCCTCAAGGGCCTCCAGACCCACAAAGGCTCTCTCCGGGCTCCCCAAAGAGCCCCATCCCCATTTTTTAATACTTTTTTATTTGTTTATTGATATAATGCATATATATACAATAATGTCTTTAAATCTTCACTTTAGATTTCTTCTTCTTCGGTGTATAGGCAACTGACGTGAACCACTAGTGCTGGTAAATCATTTGGATTCACTCTAGACTAACCCTGATTCGTTAGCCTAACCTGACCAGAAAAGAAAGGGAACATTTTCGATTTCGAAACAATTTTATTGAATAATTACAACAACATCAATAATACTATGCATGTACAATTAGCGTTAGAGTTTATTGTCTTCGATATGTTTCACTAATGCACTTAAAGCACATTGAAGTCTATTCACATGTGCTATATCAACTTTTGCGGCGAAACATAATTGATCCTCCATTTTAAATTTGCTCATGGATATCACATATCTTGCATATACTGCATCCCATTCAAGACAAAGCCGTGATCCTTTCGTGATTTCCACTGCAATATTTGGTGCTCTTGTATTATTATCATCAACTCCACTATCAACTTCTAATAGGGTAAACAGTCCACTCATCGTCATCAACACAAATATATATCCAAATAAGTAAAGTCAAAACTGTTCTTCTTCTCACTCCTTGGAATTCTATTCACTGACTGATAAAACCATAGCAAAAATCCTTTATTCATATTCACCCCATCTCTCATATTTAGCCAAGCCCTCTGTTGGGATGAGAAGGGGAGATATAACTTACTCGCTGATTGGCTGAGAAGGACTCACGTGATCTAACTATTTCCTGGAAACTCATAACATTTGCGTCGAGCATATCCAGTGTCACTGTCAAAAACCATACAACAGGAACATGAATTGCTGTTGACAATCATAAATGTGACAAAGTTCCTGTTTTTTCATTCTCACTGACAAAAACCATACAAACAGACATAAATGTGAGAAAATTCCTGTTTTTTCATTCGCACTGACAAAAACCATAAAAACATCCATGAAAAACATCAAATAAATCGACCAATACAGATAACCATCCAGGGGAGTAATTTGATATCCAGGGGGGTGTTCCCGGGTCCCAAAGTTTATTGCGTTGAAACTCATAGTGGGGATAAAAAGAAGGTGTGTAAAGGGGTGCCTACACATTTTGTAATTTACATATTCTCTTGATTTTTCAAAGTTCATTTTGAATTTCTTTCATTGAAATGCAAGAGTTGGAATATTTCAGTAGTGTTTTGTCGTGGTTTACCATGTCACAGTTAAATTCTCTTGATTTTTCAAAGATCATTTTGGTTTTCTTTCGTTGGAATGCAAGAGCTGGAATATTTCAGCAGTGTTTTGTTGTGGTTTACCTTGTCACACTTACATTCTCTTATTTTTTCAAAGTTCATTTTGAACTTCTTTCGTTGAAATGTAAGAGTTGGAATATTTCAGTAGTGTTTTGTCATGGTTTACAGTGTCACAGTTAAATTCTCTTAATTTTTCAAAGTTCATTTTGAATTTCTTTCGTTGAAATGCAAGAGTTCGAATATTTCAGTAGTGTTTTGTTATGGTTTACCTTGTCACAGTTACATTTTCGTGATTTTTCAAAGTTCATTTTGAATTTCTTTCGTTGAAATGCAAGAGTTGGAATATTTCAGTAGTGTTTTGTTGTGGTTTACCTTGTCAGAGTTACGTTCTTTTTATTTTTCAAAGTTCATTTCGAATTTCTTTAATTGAAATGCAAGAGCAGGAATGTTTCAGTAGTGTTCTGTCGTGGTTTACATTGTCATAGTTACATTCTCTTGATTTTTCAAAGTTCATTTGAATTTCTTTCATTGAAATTCAAGAGTTGGATTATTCCAGCAGTGTTTTGATGTGTTTTACCTTGTCATAGTTACATTTTCTTAATTTTTCAAAGTTCATTTGAATTTCTTTCGTTGAAATGTGAGAGTTGGAATATTTCAGTAGTGCTTTGTCGTGGTTTACCTTGTCACAGTTACATTCTCTTGATTTTTCAAAGTTAATTTCGAATTTCTTTCATTGAAATGCAAGAGTTGGACTATTTCAGTAGTGTTTTGTCGTGGTTTACCATGTCACAGTTACATTCTCTTAATTTTTCAAAGTTCATTTGAATATCTTTCGTTGAAATGTGAGAGTTGGAATATTTCAGTAGTGCTTTGTCGTGGTTTACCTTGTCACAGTTACATTCTCTTGATTTTTCAAACTTCATTTCGAATTTATTTCATTGAAATGCAAAAGTTGGACTATTTCAGTAGTGTTTTGTCGTGGTTTACCATTTCAAAGTTACATTCTCTTGATTTTTCAAAGTTCATTTTGGATTTCTTTCGTTGAAATGCAAGAGTTGGAATTTTTCAGTAGTGTTCCGTCATTGTTTACCATGTCACAGTTACATTTTCTTGATTTTTCAAAGTTCATTTTGATTTTCTTTCATTGAAATGCAAGAGTTGGAATATTTCAGTAGTGTTTTGTCATGGTTTACCTTGTCACAGCTACATTCTCTTGATTTTTCAAATTTCATTTTGGTTTTCTTTCGTTATAATGCAAGAGTTGGAATATTTCAGTAGTGATTTGTTGTGGTTTACCTTGTCACAGTTACATTCTCTTGATTTTTCAAAGTTCATTTTGGTTTTCTTTCGTTGAAATGCAAGAGTTGAATTATTTCAATAGTGTTTGTCATGGTTTACCTTGTCATAGTTACATTCTCTTGATTTTTCAAAGATCATTTTGAATTTCTTTCATTAAAATGCAAGAGTTGGAATATTTCAGTAGTTTTTTTGTTGTGGTTTACCCTGGCACAGTTACATTCTCTTGATTTTTCAAAGTTCATTTGAATTTCTTTCGTTGAAATGCAAGAGTGGAATATTTCAGTAGTATTTTGTCGTGGTTTACCTTTTCATAGTTACATTCTCTTAATATTTCAAAGTTCATTTTGAATTTCTTTCGTTGAAATGCAAGAGTTAAAATATTTCAGTAGTATTTTATCGTGGTTTACCATGTCACAGTTACATTGTCTTGATTTTTCAAAGTTTATTTTGAATTTCTTTCATTGAAATGCATGAGTTGGATTATTTCAGTAGTGTTTTGTCGTGGTTTACCATGTCACACTTAAACTCTCTTGATTTTTCAAAGCTCATTTTGGATTTCTTTCACTGAAATGCAAGAGTTGGATTATTTCAATAGTGTTTTGTTGTGGTTTACCTAGTCACAGTTACTTTCTCATAATTTTTCAAAGTTTATTTTGAATTTCTTTCGTTGAAATGCAAGAGTTGGAATATTTCCGTAGTGTTTTGTTGTGGTTTACCTTGTCAAAGTTACATTCTCTTTATTTTTCAAAATTCATTTTGAATGTCTTTCGTTGAAATGCAAGAATTGGATTATTTCAGTTGTGTTTTCTCATAGTTTAACTTGTAAAACTTACATTCTCTTGATTTTTCAAAGTTTATTTTGGATTTATTTCATTGAAATTCAAGAGATGGAATATTTCAGTAGTGTTTTGTCGTTGTTTACCTTATCACAGTTACATTCTCTTGATTTTTCAAAGTTCATTTTTGGATTTCTTTCATTGAAATGCAGTTGAATATTTCAGGTTGTCTGTACTGTAGTTAGATTTCATGAATCATTGAATCAGTAGTGTTTTGTTGTGGTTCACATTGTCACATTTACATTCTCTTGATTTTTCAAAGTTCATTTTGAATTTCTTTCATTGAAATGCAAGAGTTGGAATATTTCAGTAGTGTTTTGTCATGGTATACCATGTTACAGTTACATTCTCTTTTATTTTTCAATTTCCTTATGGATTTATTTTTTTTAAATGTGTTTTGTTATGCTTTAAATTGACACAGTTACATTTTCATGATTTTTCAAAGTTCATGGGGATTTCTTTCGTTGAAATGAAAGAGTTGGACTATTTCAGTAGTGTTTTGTTATGATTTACCTTGTCACAGTTAGATTCACTTAATTTTTCAAAGTTCATTTTGGAATTTCTTTCATTGAAATGCAAGAGTTGGAATATTTCAGTAGTGTTTTGTCATGGTTTACCATGTCACAGTTACATTCTCTTGATTTTTCAATGTTCATGATGGTTTTATTTCCTTGAAATTTGTTTTTGCTGTGCTTAATCCTGACATAGTTACATTCTATTGATTTTTCAAAGTTCATTGGGATTTCTTTCATTGCAATGAAAGAGTTGGAAGAATTCATTATTGGTTTGTCATGCTTTACCTTGTCAAAGTTATATTCTCTTTATTTTTAAAAGTTAATTTTGAATTTACTTTCATTGAAATGCAAGAGTTGGAATATTTCAGTAGTGTTTTGTTGTGGTTTACCTTGTCACAGTTAGATTCTCTTAATTTTTCAAAGTTTATTTTGATTTTCTTTCATTGAAATGCAAGAGTTGGATTATTTCAATAGTGTTTTGTCATGGTTTACCATGTCACAGTTACATTCTCTTGATTTTTCAAAGTTCATGATGGATTTCTTTCGTTGAAATGTGTTTTGCTATGCTTTACCTTGACACAGTTACATTTTCTTGATTTTTCAATGTTCATACGGATTTCTTTCGTTGAAATACAAGAGTGAGAATTTTTTAGTAGTGTTTTGTCGTGGTTTAAATTGTCACAGTTACATTCTCTGGATTTTTCAAGGTTCATTTTGAATTTATTTCGTTGAAATACAAGAGTTTGGAATATTTCAGTAATGTTTTCTTGTGGTTTATCTTGTCAAACTTACATTCTCTTAATCTTTCATAGTTCATTATGAATTTCTTTTTTATTAAAGTGCAAGAGTCAGATTAGGTTAGGTTTTTTGAAGAAGCGCAAAATTTTCAAGTTCTCTTTTGAATTTTCTTAAAGAAAAGAAAAAAGATATAGTCCAATTCTAACTTTTTCCAAAGAAAATAAAAAATCTCCAACCTTTTAATAAACATTTTAAGCGTTTGACATTCTAACATATCCTAAAATAATGGAAATATAACAAAGTAATGTATAATATATTTTAATGAAATAACAACATGTAGTATATTAACACAAAAATATATTTCAGATATTATTAAACATTATTAACATCGTCGAACAATTCTAGACATTTTGAATATGTTCCATAAAATAATTTATCATGTTCTCTTTTGATACTAGAGTTACTTGCTTCTCTTAGTTCATAACCAGTATAATAATCATTCCTCCATTTTGTGTCATATGCAATTTTTACAGGGGTGTCACCAACTGACCCAATCTGTATTTCTTCTTTAGTATTATTTGATTCATTGACTAAATGATCTATAGCAGTAATAATGCTCACTTACGCTTCATTTTCCATCACTTTATCATTATAATCATTGATTAAATTGTATGCCAATGCCTTTTTTATTTTGCCAGCGATTTCACCGTCTATTCTCACACTGTGTTTACACAGGTAACAGTTCTGGCAGGTAGACATGATATGATTTATTACACTAGTGCAGCAGTAGGCCTTTCTTTTCCTCTTTGCTTTCATTTCAATAGTAATACCAGAACGATGGGAATAGGATCTATCAATAGGTATCGTGTTACCAGAACCATTAGCAAGAAGATGACCATCTTCATCAACTATTATTTTTAAGATGACATTCTCCTTTAGCACTATCATCTCTGGTGCTCTCACTTTCGCATATCCACCTTGGGTAATGTTGAATGATTTCGATATTCCAAAGAAATTTTGCTTTTCACTATCATGACAGCGCACACAAACATTTCCAATAAGATCTCCATAAGTGCCTGTATAATATTTTAAATAACTATATGTGTCGGAATTCAACACAACGATGATTTTCTCGTGTGTACAGACTTTCGCTGAATAATTCATTTTCATTTGTTTTCTAAGAATGATACAAGGGGTTTATCCGGCCAAAGTGTTAAGGTTACTGATTTAATACCTACATTTAACTAGTTAGTGTCGATAACCAGCCAGATAGCATCACTGAGACAGCCGCATAGTTTCTATGACCAACCATAAAGTATAATTGATACAACCATATGAATAAATATCAATAAATAAATAGAAAAATTTCTCCATGTTTAAGTTAGGTTGGATTAGGTTAGCTTATCATGAGTCCCCCCCCCAAAGGTCACCCCCCCCAAGGATCCCCGGAGAGCCCCCTCCCTCCCACCCCCCCCTTTCCCACTACATAGAAATACAAAAACCATAGGTTAGATTAGGTTAGGTTAGGCTAGATTAGGTTAGGTTAGGTTAGCCTACGTACGCACGCGTACGTAGGCTAACCTAACCTAATCTGGCCTAACCTAATCTAACCTATGGTTTTTATATTTCTATGTAGTGGGAAAGGGGGGGGTGGGAGGGAGGGGCTCTCGGGGATCCTGGGGGGTGACCTTTGGGGGGGGGACTCATGATAAGCTAACCTAATCCAACCTAACTTAAACACGGAGAAATATTTCTATTTATTTATTAATATTTATTCATATGGCTGTATCAATTATACTCTATGGTTGGTCATAGACACTATGCGGCTGTCTCAGTGATACTCTATGGCTGGTTATCGACACTAACTAGTTAAATGTAGGTATTAAATCAGTAATTTTCACACTTTGGCAGGATAAACACCTTGTGTCATACTTAGAAAAAAGTGAAAATGAATTATTCAGCGAAAGTATGCACACACGATAAAATCATCGTCGTGTTGAATGCCGACATAGATCGTTATTTAAACTATGAGACAAGCATTTATGGAGATCTTATTGGAAATGTATGTGTGCGTTGTCATGATAGTGAAAAGCTAAATTTCTTTGGAATATCAAAATCATTCAACATTGCCCAAGGTGGATATGCGAGAGTGAGAGCACCAGAGATGATAGTGCTAAAGGAGAATGCCAACTTAAAAATAATAGTTGATGAAGATGGTCATCTTCTTGCTAATGGTTCTGGTAACACGATACCTATTGATAGATCCTATTCCCATCGTTCTGGTATTACTATTGAAATGAAAGCAAGAGAAAAGAAAGGCCTACTGCTGCACTAGTGTAATAAATCATATCATGTCTACCCGCCAGAACTGTTATCTGTGTAAACACAGTGTGAGAATAGATGGTGAAATCGATGGCAAAATAAAAAAGGCATTGGCATACAATATCATCAATGATTATAATGATAAATTGATGGAAAATGAAGCGTAAGTGAGCATTATTACTACTATAGATCATATAGTCAATGAATCAAATAATACTAAAGAAGAAATACAGACTGAGTCAGTTGGTGACACCCCTGTAAAAATTGTATATGACACAAAATGGATGAATGATTATTCTACTGCTTATGAACTAAAAGAAACAAGTAACTCTAGTATCGAAAGAGAGCATGAACAATTATTTTTTTGAACAGACTCGAAATGCTTAAAGCTATTTAACGATGTTAATAATGTATAATAATATATGAAACATATTTTTATGTTAATATGCTACATGTTGTTATTTCATTAAAAATTTATTATACATTAATTTGTTATATTTCAATTATTTTAGGATATGTTAGAATGTAAAACGCTTAAAATGTTTATTAAAAGATCGGATATTTTTTATTTTCTTCGGTAAAAATTAGAATTTGACCAGATCTTTTTTCTTTTATTTAGGAAAATTAAGAAGAGAACATGAACATTTTACGCTTTTACAAAAAACCTAACATAATCTGATTCCTGCACTTAAATGTAAAAGAAATTCATAATGAACTTTGAAAGATCAAGAGAATGAAACTGTGACAAGGTAAACAACAACAAAACACTACTGAATTATTCCAACTCTTGCATTTCAACGAAAGAAATCCAAAATGATATTTGAAAAATCAAGAGAAATGTAAGTGTGACAAGGTAAACCACAACAAAACACTACTGAAATATTCCAACTCTAGCATTTCAACGAAAGAAATCCGTATGAACATTGAAAAATCAAGAAAATGTAACTGTGTCAAGGTAAAGCATAGCAGAACACATTTCAACGAAAGATATCCATCATTAACTTTGAATAATCAAAATAATGCAACTTTGACATTTGAAACAAAGACAAAAAACTATTGAAATTTTCCAACTCTTTCATTTCAATTAAAGAAATTAAACATGAAATTTGAAATTTAAATAGACTATAATTGTGAAAAGGAAAACGACAACAAAACACAACTGAAATATTCCAACCCTTTCATTTCAATGAAAAAAAATCAAAAATGAACTTTGAAAAATCAATAGAATGTAACTGTGACAAGGTAAACCACAACAAAACACTACTGAAATCATCCAACTCTTGCATTTCAACGAAAGAAATCCCAATGAACATTGAAAAATCAAGAAAATGTAACTGTGTCATGGTAAAGCATAGCAAAAACACATTTCAACGAAAGAAATCCATCATGAACATTGAAAAATCAAGAGAATGTAACTGTGACATGGTAAACCATGACAAAACACTACTGAAATATTCCAACTCTTGCATTTCAATGAAAGAAATTCCAAAATGAACTTTGAAAAATTAAGTGAATCTAACTGTGACAAGGTAAATCATAACAAAACACTACTGAAATAGTCCAACTCTTGCATTTCAACGAAAGAAATCCCAATGAACTTTGAAAAATCATGAAAATGTAACTGTGTCAAGGTAAAGCATAACAAAACACATTTCAACGAAAGAAATCCATAATGAATTTGAAAAATCAAAGAGAATGTAACTGTGACATTGTATACCATGACAAAACACTACTGAAATATTCCAACTCTTGCATTTTAATGAAAGAAATTCAAAATGAACTTTGAAAAATTATGAGAATTTAACTGTGACAATGTTAACCACAACAAAACACTACTGAAATATTCCAACTCTTGCATTTCAATGAAAAAAATTCAAAATGAAGTTTGAAAAATTAAGAGAATCTAACAGTGACAAGGTAAACCACGACAAAACACTACTGAAATTTTCCAACTCTTGCATTTCAATGAAAGAAATCCAAAAATGAACTTTGAAAAATAAAGAGAATGTAACTGTGATAAGGTAAACCACGACAAAACACTACTGAAATATTCCATCTCTTGCATTTCAATCAAATAAATCCAAAATAAACTTTGAAAAATCAAGAGAATGTAAGTGTGACAAAGTAAACTATGACAAACCACAACTGAAATATTCCAACTATTGAATTTCAGCGAAAGAAATTCCAACATGAACTTTGAAAAACCTAGAGATTGTAAGTGTGACAAGGTAAACCACAACAAAACACTACTGAAATAATCCAACTCTTGCATTTCAACGAAAGAAATTCAAAATAAACTTTGAAAAATTATGAGAAAGTAACTGTGACTAGGTAAACCACAACAAAACACTATTGAAATAATCCAACTCTTGCATTTCAGTGAAAGAAATCCAAAATGAGCTTTGAAAAATCAAGAGAGTTTAAGTGTGACAGGGTAAACCACGACAAAAAACTACTGAAATAATTCAACTCATGCATTTCAATGAAAGAAATTCAAAATGAACTTTGAAAAATCAAGACAATGTAACTGTGACATGGTAAACCACGATAAAACACTACTGAAATATTTTAACTCTTGCATTTCTACGAAAGAAATTCAAAATAAACTTTGAAATATTAAGAGAATGTAACTATGAAAAGGTAAACCACGACAAAATACTACTGAAATATTCCAACTCTTGCATTTCAACGAAAGAAATTCAAATGAACTTTTAAAAAATCAAAAGAATGTAACTGTGACAGGGTAAACCACAACAAAAAAACTACTGAAATATTCCAACTCTTGCATTTTAATGAAAGAAATTCAAAATGATCTTTGAAAAATCAAGAGAATGTAACTATGACAAGGTAAACCATGACAAACACTATTGAAATAATTCAACTCTTGCATTTCAACGAAAAAAAAACCAAAATGAACTTTGAAAAATCAAGAGAATGTAACTGTGACAAGGTAAACCACAACAAAACACTACTGAAATATTCCAACTCTTGCAATTCAACGAAAGAAAACCAAAATGATCTTTGAAAAATCAAGAGAATTTAACTGTGACATGGTAAACCACGACAAAACACTTCTGAAATATTCCAACTCTTGCATTTCATTGAAAGAAATTCAAAATGAACTTTGAAAAATCAAGAGAATGTAACTTTCACACGGTAAACCACGACAAAACACTACTGAAATAATCCAACTCTTGCATTTGAACGAAAGAAATTCGAAATGAAGTTTGAAAAATCAAGAGAATGTAACTGTGACAAGGTAAACCACAACAAAGCACTACTGAAATATTCCAACTCTCACATTTCAACGAAAGAAATTCAAATTAACTTTGAAAAGTCAAGAAAATGTAACTGTGACATGGTAAAGCACAAAAAAAACTGAAATAATCCAACTCTTGCATTTCAATGAAAGAAATTCAAATGAACTTTGAAAAATCAATAGAATGTAACTATGACAATGTAAACCACGACAAAACACTACTGAAATATTCCTGCTCTTGCATTTCAATTAAAGAAATTCGAAATGAACTTTGAAAAATAAAAAGAACGTAACTCTGACAAGGTAAACCACAACAAAACACTACTGAAATATTCCAACTCTTGCATTTCAACGAAAAAAATTCAAAATGAACTTTGAAAAATCACGAAAATGTAACTGTGACAAGGTAAACAATGACAAAACACTACTGAAATATTCGAACTCTTGCATTTCAACGAAAGAAATTCAAAATGAACTTTGAAAAATTAAGAGAATGTAACTGTGACAAGGTAAACCATGACAAAACACTACTGAAATATTCCAACTCTTACATTTCAACGAAAGAAGTTCAAAATGAACTTTGAAAAAATAAGAGAATGTAAGTGTGACAAGGTAAACCACATGAAAACACTACTGAAATATTCCAGCTCTTGCATTCCAACGAAAGAAAACCAAAATGATCTTTGAAAAATCAAGAGAATTTAACTGTGACATGGTAAACCACGACAAAACACTACTGAAATATTCCAACTCTTGCATTTCAATGAAAGAAATTCAAAATGAACTTTGAAAAATCAAGAGAATATGTAAATTACAAAATGTGTAGGCACCCCTTTACACACCTTCTTTTTATCCCCACTATGAGTTTCAACGCAATAAACTTTGGGACCCGGGAACACCCCCCTGGATATCAAATTACTCCCCTGGATGGTTATGTGTGTTGGTCGATTTATTTGATGTTTTTCATGGATGTTTTTATGGTTTTTGTCAGTGAGAATGAAAAAACAGGAACTTTCTCACATTTATGTCTGTTTTTATGTTTTTTGTCAGTAAGAATGGAAAAACAGGAACTTTGTCACATTAATGATTGTCAACAGCAATTCATGTCTGTTTTAGGGTTTTTGTCGGTAAGAGTGGATATGGTTGATGCGAATGTTATGAGTTTCACGGAAATAGTTAGATAATTTGTCTTTTTCTCAACCAATCAGCGAATCAGTTACATCCCCCATCTCAGCACAAAAGAAGGTGGACTACACAGTAATGGCGGAAGGCCTGTGAAGAAAGGGTTTTTTCTAGAGTTTTATTAGTCTGTGAATAGAATTCAAAGGAGTGAGAAGAAGAAGAACAGTTTGACTTTACTCATTTGGATATATATTTGTGTTGATGACGTTTACCCTATTAGAAGTTGAGAGTGGAGTTAATGATAATAATACAAGAGCACAAGGCATTGCAGTGGATATCACGAAAGGATCACGTCTTTGTCTGGAAAGGGATGCAGTATATGCAAGATATGTGATATCCTTGAGCACATTTAAAATGGAGGATCAATTATGTTTTGCCGCAAAAGTAGATATATCACAAGTGAATCGACTTCAATGTGATTAAAATGCATTATTGAAATATATCGAAGATAATAAACTCAATCGCGAGTTGTACATGCATAGTATTATTGGTATTGTTGTAATTATTCAATAAAATTGTTTCGAAATCGAAAATATTCCCTTTCTTTTCTGGCTAGGGCTAACGAATCAGGGTCAGTCTAGAGTGAATCCAAATGATTTACCAGCACTAGTGGTTCACGTCAGATGCCTATACACCGAAGAAGAAGAAATCTAAAGTGAAGATTTAAAGACATTATTGTATATATATGCATTATATCAATAAACAAATAAAAAAGTATTAAAAAATGGGGATGGGGCTCTTTGGGGAGCCCGGGGAGAGCCTTTGTGGGTCTGGAGGCCCTTGAGGACCGATTGGTCCTTTGGGAGCCCAGTGGACCTTTGGGGCTCGGGGGGAGGGCCTTTGGGGGTCCGGGGCCCTTTGGGGGTCCGGGGCCCTTTGGGAGCCTGGGGGACCTTTGGGGACCGGTGGAGGGCCTTTGGGGGTCCGGGGGGCCCGTTGGGAGCCTGGGGGACATTTGGGGACCGGGTGCAGGCCTTGGGGACCCCGGGGGTCTTTTGGGAGCGCGATGTGCCTTTGGGGGCCCGGGGAGGGCCTGGGGGAGGGGTGGGGGTGGGTGTGTAGCCTGAGCAACGCGGGTAGACGGGGGGGTTCCTTGCGGTTGGAGTGAGGTAGAGTGAAGCCACATGTATTAGTGTAGGGTGATCGGGTCCCTGCCGGGTTGGGATAGAGGACCTCAGGACACTGTTCATATGGACCTTGTGTATTATAACGACCACACTCAAAATCTCTTCTAAAATCATCTTTTAAATCATCTTTTAAAATGTCTCTAACTGTTTCGCCGAAATAATTCCATAAGCTGTCTAATACCGTTTCGCCCAAATAATCCCCTAAAAGTAATTTCTGTGTGTTCCTTTTGTTTTTTGGCATCTCTGTGCTTTCACATTTCAAATTTCTAGGAAACCCTTTCCTACGATAATCTCTTCATCTCATAAATTTTCCTATCTAAACTATTATGGTTTTTTTAGAATATCAATTTATACCTCAGACTTAAATCTCAGTGAAGCCGTATTTGAAAATAGAATTTCTCTTTCTTTAGTCTCCCGCATATTTCCAAGATAACATGTGATGTCATTTATAATTCCTGACACTAAAGATCAATGAAGCCCTATTTAAAAATAGAATATTAATTTTTCTCTCTGACCTAAAGAACGTTTATCCCTCAGACCTAAGATAAAAGAAGCCTTGATGTTCCTTAATTCCCTCTTCTTGACTCAATTATTTCCCCCGCCGAGTATGAAAATAAATTTCACAGGTCAGGGTAGCCTAAAGATCAAATAAACAATAATGTTTCTTAATTGCCCCTTCGTGAATCAATAATTTTCCCGCCGATTATGTAAATCAATTTCTCAGGTTAGGCTAGCCAAACAACAATGAAGCCATGTTTGTTTCTTAATTCCCCCTTCGTGAACCAATAATTCCCCCATCGATTATGTAAATCACCCCAATGTCATTACACCTGGACAAACAACAGCAAATAAATCGACCTTGAAACATCCTTCAAAGTGAGAAAATTTATGTTTTTCCAAGTGAGAAAATTCCTGTTTTTTCATTCTCAGTGAGAAAACCATAAACCACGTGGTACTCGTGTGAGTTTTAAAAAAAAGTGTCCGGATCGGGATTCGAAGGGGTATTGTACTCGTGGGAGTCAATAAGGCCTTTCTACTAAATAGTACTTTCGTGCTATTTTGGCAGTATTTTGACAACCCTGAGCACGTGGTACAGTCCTAAACATAATAAAATAGTGCTAAAATAGCACTTTCGTACGACAAATGACAACCCTGGTCTTGACCCACTATTTTCTAACGATTCTATGTCAATGTTGTTTGTCCACCTTTGTGTCACTTGTCTGGGGGTATTTGTTAATTTTTGCACTCTTACTTTTTGACCCATTAGGAAAATAATTTTTGGGTTTTTTCCGACACTGTGTAAATGGGCTGAATAAGCAAAAAATGAGCTACAAAATGACATTTTGTAAGAAATAAATAGCTTTTACAAGTTTGCCTCTAGTCAGAATGTTTGGGAATCAAGGCTCTATATTTTCCATAATTTATATTAAGCAAGCTAAAAAAAAAATCTTTAGCTTTTAGTCTCATACTTAGCTTCAATTAATAATTTTTACGATTGTATTGTGTGTATTTATGGGTTTTGCTACCTATAAAAGGGTATGTGCATGTCCCATTCTTAGAGGCTCTAACACAAAAAAGCACATTTTTAACCCATTCTTGTCTCATTTTTTTGTGGGTCATGACGTTCTTCAGATCAATGTCAGAGGGGAATCTTCCCGTCATCCTTATCCCTCTTCTGTATCTAGGTATTGGTAAAACGACCCTTATATTCAGTCTTTCTCTTACTCTATGAATACCCCTTTTTTCTGTCTTTCTGACAAAAAGCTTTTGCTTGGAATACAATTTATAAATGCACTACTTTACAGGATATTTTACACTTATGTCAATCATTTACCATGATTGCTGGCGTGCCCGTACCTAGGGGAAAGGTATAGTCCTATTCCCCTTACCTATTGGATAATAGGTAATATTGGGCCCGAAAATGCATTATTCATGTTTTCGAAGTCCCAAAGGTTCGAGAATTTATCGTATGCCCCCTTCCCCAATTACCCTTTATACTCCCGCCTGTCTACACTCTATTGCAGATGGATTGGCCATAGATAATGTCGCGCTGTCAGCTCATCTATGTATAGATTTCTGGACAAAAATCTTGGATGATTTGGCCAAAAATCTTAATATGGTCGATGTGAATTTCAAAGGGCCAGGCCCTTTACTTTTTGTTTAAACGCAATTACTTTGTAATGTCAAAATTTATTTCTGGTTATTTTTTTTTTCAGGCGATGTTCGACATATCCTATTTTCGAAAAGATCCCCGGCCTTTTTTCGAATTTGCCGGTGAATTATGGCCTGGTCAGTTTAAGCCTTCGCTGTGTCATAGGTACGTTTTTTTGTTGTTGTTTTTTTCGTCTTTATGTACGCACTTTAGTTTGACTTCATCTAAGTTTTTCCAAAAGTAGGAAATTTTACTTTTATCTTTGCTAAGTCGGTCTCAAATTAAATTTCTAAGAATAGAATTTTATTTTCAAAATTTCTATTACAGCATGGCTGCTGAATTTCAATTTCGTGTCAAAATACATAAAAAAGAAAAGAAAAAAAAAGAGTCAACGCTTAGTTAAAAAGTCAAAGAATAAAAAATAAATAGATAACAATAAAATGTATGACTAGTTTTCCTGGCTATTATACAGCTCAACAAAACTAGAAACAAAACTCTTGCGAGGAATTTCATGCTTAGCGGGGATGGGAGTCAGTTTGGGGATTTTTTTGGGATTTTATACGGGACGGTCTATTGCGGGTGGGATGGTAGGGTTCGGAGATGATGGGACGTAATCGGGGAACAGACAGGGTCTTGGTACCAAAACGAAAGGATAGGAGGTTCCTTCTCTCGGCCAACGTGGTGAGCTTGAACTTACCTAGTAGGTAATGATATGGAACCTTCCCTTCACCATTTATGATTCTATTTGCTCGTTTTTGGATATTTTCAATCATATAGATATGCTCTGAAGAAAGACCGAAATGCCACATTGGACGAGCAAACTTAAGTATTGGCTGAATAAAAGAACAATAAAGTTGGAGAAGATCCTTAGGGGGGCAAAAAAGTTTTAATAAAAGTTGTTGAAGGGAAACCGAAGGGGAAGCTTGTTTGAGGATGTTTTGAACATGGGCGTCCCGCATCAAGTCAGCAGTAATTATCACCCCAAGTAGTTCAATGCATGTGACAGAGATTTTGGGAGAAATGGAGTTTGTGAAAGTGGGGGGATGATTTTAAAAAATTAACTGTCATAACTGACAAATTATTAGGGTTAACTTTCATCTTCGACAAAATTATTAGGGTTAACTTTCATCTTCATCTTTCATCCTCCTGTGTGACATTGTTAGGCTAAGTAATGTCATAATTGAGCTTTTAATATTTCGTCGGCAAACCTCAAGTGCAGACAGGTCGTCCAAATACTTCCATCACTCTGTGTGGTCAGTCATGAGGCTATTAACCATTATAAAGAATAAAATGGGACCCATCAGAGTTTCCTGGGGCACCCCACAAAAGATAGGAAGGGGATCGGAATAAACATTTTTATATTTAAACATTTGAGAACGATTTGTTAAAAAGGAGGCAACAATTTTATCTAGAAAGGGGCTCACTTGAAACTCTGTTAGCAGTTTATTTACAAGGATATTGTGGTCAATTAGGTCGAACGCTTTCTGGAGATCAATTAATAAAAGATTCAACCAAGCATCAGGGTTTTCAAGGTTTTTAAGAATGGTGTCAAGAAGACTCACAAGGTAGTGTGAAGTAGATGTCTCCTTCAGGTTTCCAAACTGATGTAAATCAATAAGTTCAAGAATCTCTGCCTTTAACCATTTAGCTAAGAAACCCTCGTACATTTTTGAAAAAACTGGGATTAAGGTGATTGGTTGTACTCCCAGTAAAATCGTTCACGCATCCCTTCTTTTGGATTGGAGTAATATAGCCCAGCTTCCAGCACGACGGGTAACATCCGGAATTACTAATATCATTAAAAATACTAACAGGGGGTGTTGATAGTTTATCAGAGAATGCTTTTATTTGACCGATTGGGATATCAATGGGGCAAAAACTATTTTTTTCAGTTTCTGTATTTTTTCTATTATTTGCTTCCCTGAAATTTCCGGTATTTTATCTCTTGGAGTTTCAGGGACTAGCTGGTTTTCCGAGAGGGGGGGGACGTTTGCACAATACTAGCTAGGTGTTTGTTAAGCTCATTGGCTGTCTGTTCAGGCAGTTCATCCAGAAGAAAATCAAGGTTGTTGTACGAGTGACTCCTATTTCTTTCACTTTCTTAAACCATTGCTGCGGTTTGCTCTGTTTTAAGTAATTTAATTTATTCTTACCATAACGAGAATCAGCACGGCGTATTTCTTTTTTTGCTTACAGAGGGTGAAGGCTTCCTCTTTCTTTCCAAGGCGAAAAAGTTTTAGTTTCAAATGGATTAGTCCTTTTATTTTTTCATTAATGTAAGGTTTATCTGAGGAACATACCTTCTTGGTAACCTCTGGGAAACAATTTTGGTAATTTGTCATTAATTTTGTTTGAAACAAACTAACCTTTGAATTAAGATTTACACACGACAAAAAAATCATCCCAACTCTCAAACGTAATCCAAGATCCGAAATCAAAAGACCTTGACTTGTTATTGACCGGTACAAAATTCAGAAACTGAGTAATTTGTTTTAAAAACTAGCAGTGAAAGATAAGATAAGATAAGGGTTTATTCCAAAAACAACACAACGCAAAAAAACAAATGACCTTCCATAAGCTAACGCTTGTTCGGAAGTATTAACCCTCTTAAAATTAACACTTATAATAACACAATAAAGAGAAAGAAGAGAAAAACAAGAGAAAAAAAAGAAAGAAAGAAAAAAAGAAGAAAAAATGAAAATCCTACACTCACTCGGCTCCTGGTCGCAATAACCAAAAATCAATACTTCACATACTCCAAAACTTCCCGCCGCCATCCCATAAATAATAAATAAACGAAACAAAAAAAAATAAAAATATATAGGAAAAACGGGAAAAACCGGTTCCGGGCAAACCTGAGAGTGACTCAACTATACCACCCTTTAAACAAATTCATACAAATTCATACCTATGGAAACAAAGGGTTTTAAGGTCCCGACGGAAATCACATAGATTCGCTGAACTTTTTAAAGAAACAGGCAAATTATTCCAGACAACTGGCCCCACATGACGTATTGAAAATAGCGATCTAGTACTAGTAACTTGAGGTGTCCGTATATCTCTAGCATGACGAGTAGGATAATTGTGTACATCATCACCAGAAATAAATAAATTTAAAAAACACTTGGGAACCAAATTAGAAAAATACTTAAACATAAACAACCCATGGTAAAATTTCCCAAGACCTGACACAGGGATAATATTTAACTGTACATATTGGGATTTCACCAAGGTTCTCCGATTATCTCAGGACAACACTCGCAGTGCCATATTTTGTATCACACGTAACTGCTGCAAATGCACTGAAAATGTGCTAGACCATATACTCACGCAATATACTAAATACGGGTGAACTAACGAAAAATAAATCAATCTCAAAACAGAATCATGGAAAATATTTTTTAACTTTCTCATTATTCCAACATTTCTTGCAATCTTACTACTAATAAAAGAAACATGACTTTTAAAACTAAGGCATTCATCCACAATAACACCAAGGTATCGTATAGTATTTGTACGCTTAATTACATAATTCTCCATTTGTAAATCCAGAACCCAAGGGTAAAAATTTGATGATCTACCATACATAATAAAACCTGATTTACTATGGTTTAACAAAAGCTTATTCACTCTCATCCACTTAGCTATACCTAACATGCATCTTCTCATTATCTCTATTAAATCAGATTCAGTCTTTGCTGCGGCAGTAAAATGGGTATCATCTGCAAAACTAGGAATAATCACCCTACAATTAGAATGTGCACTATCTAACAAATCCGAAACAGAAAATCGTAAGTCATTGATACAAACCAAGAATAAAAGCGGACCTAAAACAGAACCCTGTGGAACACCATAATCAACCATTCTTTCACCAGACCTCACATTAGAAATTTCAACGCACTGGGTCCTACCTCTCAAAAAAGTTTCAAATAACTTCAACGCATTTCATCTAATTCCACAATTTTCTAGCTTCATAATTAAAATTTCATGGTCAACTGAATCGAACGCTTTAACAATATCTAAAAAAATAGACGCCACCTTAAACCCTTGGTCCAAAGCATCATGCACAAACGTCGTCAAAAATAAAATTGCCTGTTCGGTAGACATCCCCTTACGAAAACCAAACTGATTAGAATGGAAAAAGGAAATATTCTCCAAAAACTCAGATACTTTAGAATTAAAAGGTTTGACTACTAGCCTAGAAATAACAGAAAGGAGGGATTTCGATCGATAATGATTCACATTTTTCCTATCACCCCCTTTAAATAAAGATATTACTCTGGCACTTTTAAGACACTCCGGATATATACCACATTTAAAACTAGCATTAACTAGGTACAAAATTTGTTGCGATATCACAGGAAAAATTGACTTGAAAACCTTTGTTGAAATAAAGTGACCCGGATGCACTATTTTGCATACCTTTTACCACATCACACAATTCTTTTTCAGTAACCGGTTGCAAGTACATAGAAACGTCACTACTTTCAGGCAAAAACTGAATAAAATCACCATCACTTGCATGCTGCTCAACAGACGACGCTAACCGGCCCCCTACACTAGAAAGTGCTCACACATACGTTCAGTAGTTTGGCGAATATTTTCACCATCAACAAGACTACAAACAATTTCAGGCTTATTCGGTTTAATAACAGAATTTATAACATTCCAAGTCTTTCTCGGGTTACCCTCCGCATTTTTAAATCTATCACTCAGGTAATCTAACTTAGCTTTACGAAGTATACTATTCAACTTATTACTATACGCTTAAATGTAGCATGTGGTTTCAAATGTAGCATGAAATGATAGCTACCACCGAGGGGGGTGGGGGGTGGGGAGGGTAGCTGGAACATTGTAAAAGATTTTAAGGTTGGTGCAAATAACGTCCAAACTAGTTCCAGCTTTGGTAGTAGGGAAATCACCAATTTGCTTAAGCTTCTGATCTTTGCACAGATAATTAAGACTTAGTTCGTTTGCGTCTCCTGCTATAAAGATGCCAGTATTTGGAAAGCCAAGAAAGTCAAGACTTGCTTGTAACCTGTCATGAAAATTACGACGAGACAAGCATTCTGTGCGGGTGAATAATAAAACGAGCAAATTATTAAATTAGTGTAAGGCCGCGGTAGGCATTTGGGCTTTGTAGATATCTAAATGATTTCATCGCAATCACCTAGTCCTGGTACATGGATAAGGGTAGGAGATAGGCAATGCTTTGCGAAAATCATTACTCCCCCTCTGTTATCCCCCAGTGGGTGGTCTACCGGGCGTAGCTTTATAAACTCCTGAAAACCAGTCATTTTAAGGAGATATGGATTTTGCGCCTGGACTTCAGTAACTGCAATTATATCAATATGGTTCAATTTTGCTATTGCTTGTAACTCAACTACCTTTTCAAAATTCAAACTTCTGGGCGTTCGTAAGGAGGAAAACGGGGAAATGATAACGTTTTTTTTTATCAAACTCTTTAACAACAGATTTATTCAAAAAAGCTCTATTCTGAGGCAACTTTGGCAGTATGTGTAAGTATTAAAATTGATGCTGCGAGTGGGGAGAACATCCTCTAAAAGTGAAATATTATCGTTCAGGGTATTGTAGGAAGGTTTCTCGTAAGGCTCAAATTCCCCATCATGGACTGAGAGACTACTAAACCGGTTTTGAAGTGGGAGGGGAAGAGGTTCACTTTTTAAAGTTGGGGGTAAATTGAGAGAGCTGCGGGTAAAATTTTGCTCTTTTGTAAAATTTTCTTCTATTAAAGAGGGGAAACTATCTCTTTTGTTTGAATAATCACGGGTAATCATTGAAGCATTAACTGGTTTATGGTTGGACCTTAAGAGTGAAGCTTTAACTGGGTGATGGGATGGAGAGGATAATGTTTTTGGCGGACTATTTATTACAGGGTAATTTTCGCATGTGGGAACTCTCAAACCAGATTCACACTGGTAGGGTAGCCAGGGGGGATAAAGTGCAAAGGATGGGGGAAAGGTTTCCTGGTGATTCGGGATTAAGTCAAATTGGGAGTGCTCTTTATATGGAGGGATGGGAAGGCAAGGTGATGCTGGGAGACGGAAGTACGGTGGAGGGTGTCTGAGAGGGGAGGGTTCGAGTTTGTTTCGGAAAATAACTGGTGGAGTCCAGAACCAGTCGGTAACTTCTTCGACGCACGGAGAGGAATGGAGTCGAAAGGAAGTGGATTTTTGGGAGGAATGTGAATGAGAGGGAATGGTCCAAATTGAGTAAAGTGATTTTGGGGGTTAACATTTGTGGGGGAAGACTCGAATTAGTGTCTTGATGGCTCACCTTAGATATTAGGATGCTGACAGAAATCTTCCCAGGGAAGGACAAGCTTTCAGAAGTTTTTCTAGTTGTAGGAAAATGTATAAGAAAAGGTGTGCTAACCAGGAACATATAGGACTTTGCCCCGCATGTTTAAAGTTCACAACCTAGTTGCTGAAGTTGCTGCTCTAGGCTGGCTCAAGACACATCCGCCTACCCTCTAGAAAAAAAAAACGACACCATCTGGCACAATCTAGCAGAATCCTAAACCTAATACTAAAAACCTAAGCCTAAGTATAATTTGCATTTATTGTATCTATCTGATGTTTTGTTTCTTTTTACCTCGGCTTTTTATTAGACAGAAGATGAGAGACTCACCTTTCTCCAAAGGGTGTAAGGAACGGTTTTTGCATTTTACTTCTGTTATGAACTTAATTTTGCTTTACATTATACTTTTATATATCAGCCCCATTCAAATTCTAATGAATAAAATTAGATCTAGATAAGATAGTTTCTAAGACCCCACTGTTAAGCATTGTAGTACGAGAAATCGCAAGGAAACAAGGGGATTTATAGCGAAAAGAAAGACTGCCGCTACTGCTACTAAAACCTTACTGGAGCACCAAGCCGTTTTAGGCCAACGCAGCTGCGTAACATCCCCCTTCACTCCATTCTATTCTACGCTTCGCTGTTTACCTCCTCCCGTGAAGTTTCAATTTCCTTTAAATCCTTCTTATGAATTTCTTTGCAGACGCCCTGCTTTTGTTTGGACCCAGACAAATGGCTAAAAAGTTCGATCTTCGGCTACTTGTCCCTCGTCATCCATACGGTGGGGGCCTAGCCAGATCAAATTGTAGCCCTAGATAGTGGGATCGAACCAAATTTTCGTAGGGCTTATTGTTTTATGTACGGTCAATTAAACGAGTACCTAAACTTATCCTTAGACGATTCCTCTAGAAAATGTTTAACAAATCTTCTTCAGACTTTCGAAGTACCCATGTTTTAAAGTCTTACTTGATCACTGTCATTGCTGTGCCATTCAATGTGCTAATCCTAATAGATTTATCTTAGTATCCATCAAAACTCTTTTAAACTAAGAAAAAGAAGCCCGACTACTCTACTTCGCGCGTCTTTACTGCACCCACCATCTTTGCTAAAAAAATAAAAAACTACCCAGGTATGTGAAGCTGTCTACGTTTAGGTTATATAACAAACCTTTTCACCCTCATTTATTCATAGTAAAGGCAACTTTTTCGTTTTATAAGCATTAGTAGGCTAAGTAATTTTGCTGGTTACAGAAACCAGGGCTCATTTTAAATATAATTTGTTCAAATCAACGTCCGTTCGTTCGGTCCCTAACGTAATTTTCAAAGATTTTACCATCAAAATTAGCTTATAAGATCTTATGAGCTTGCTGATTACAAAACCAGGGCTAATATTGCAGTGATTGTAGCAATTTAGAAGGTAACTAACTTCCGAGATTTAACGCTTAGTCTTAGACTTCAAAAACTATCTGACTCACTCTTATCACCTTTTTTTTATAAAGATATTTAATTAAAGTTCAGTTACAGGCTTAATTAAAGTTCAAGTGGTTTTCGATTAAACTAAAAAAAGAAACTAATACAAATATTTCAGCCCAGGAAGCTGCTCAGCCGTCCTTAGTGAAAAAGAAGAATCGACAAACCTCAAAAACAAAAAAAAAGTGAAGAATCACCTTCTTAGTTAAACGGTAAAAAGGAAGTTGAATACAAAATATGACTTTATTTAAAAATGTTTCCTTATTTTTGCATTATTGTATCTGCCCTCTCTTGGTATCTCTGTTTTCTCTCTACCATTTTTTGTTTTCTTTTTGTTTGTTTTTTACATGCATAAATATGTATATAAGTTAATGTGCATAAGTTGTATTTTATTGATTCAATAGAACAATAATTACAATCTTAAAGGGCAGGGGTGGATCTAGAGAAAAATATTTGGGGGGGGGGGGGCAGTGTGATAAGGGCATCAATGAGTAAAATCTTGGGGGGGGGTGCAAAGTGACAAATGTGCCAATAATTGACCAAATTGACAAATTTATTAAAAAAAAGAGTGAAAAAAAAGAAAAAACGGTAAGAGGGCGCCAGAAAAAATCTTGAAGGGCTTGCCCCCCCCCTCCCCTCGCTCCCTGGATCCATCAGTGTTAAAGGGCCCTTAGGGTATTCAGTCCTAATCTTATTGATTTGGAGTCATTCGCTGCATACAATTCCGCTAATTCACATAATTGTCAAATGGCTAAGCATTGAGTCCTTTATTTGGGAATAAGCATTTTAGGTATTTAAGAACCCATTTAATAGAGGACGTGTATATACTTTGGTTTCCTTTGTCTCTAGCAACGTAGTTTAAGTCCATCTTTGTCAATTTTCGAGACTCGAGTTATTCCAAGCTACGAGTACACCTCGTTCGCAAGCAATCGCATTGGAAAAGACCATGGAAAACCGGTTTTTTCTACTTGTGCGTTTGCTACTTGAAATGACTCGAGTTCCATATGCTTGTTTAATTGAAATTTAATATTAATCTGTATGATCATGCATTACTCCTATTAAAACAATACGTTTAATAGATTCATACGTCATCTTGAGAAGAAAAATAAGCTTTTACGGAATTACACGCAGAACATAGATACATTGGAGCAAGTAGCAGAGATTCAGCGCGTCGTGCAATGCCATGGTTTGAATTTATAGTATTTTCTCTCTCTTCTCTCTGTCTATCTTTCTCTCTCTCTTTCTGTAAATAGTCAGACACGATGGTTGCTTAACTTTTTAAAAGCCACTGTCTTCAATGACCGTTGCCGTAAAAAAAAAAAAAAAAAAAAAAATTGAACTCAGTAATACCGCCAATAAGGACACTTCTTAGGCTTGAATGCCGTACGGAGTTGAGCCTCAAAAAATAAAGAGAAAGATTTGTGGTGCTAGCAATAACATTGATGAGCTGATGGTCACTGTTATAAATGTCCTTTTCTCTTCTTTTTTTTTTACTGTGAATTTTGTGACAAAGATAGAAAACTATGTTGAAACCATAAACATAAAAATTCTGGGAAGGGCAAGGGAACCTTCGGATCATCGGAGAAAATCTTTAAGCGAAATATGCCAATACTTTTTTCAAAAGTGTATAATACGATTTTTGTCTTTAATTAGTTTTTGTCTTCAATCAAAATTTTGAGATAGCAATTTTTTTAGCGTAGTTGGAGGATCCAGACATTAAGTCTTTGAGAATGACAACCACCCCACAGCCCGCAGGCCAAGGGTTGTAATTTGTGCCCTGGGAGCATATAAGTTTTTTTTATAGAAAGGGTGGTCGTATATACTTCAGAGAGGACTCATTGGAAAGGTAATCAGAAGTTTTAGTGCCCTTTTTAAGAGCCAAAGTGATCAGAGGGCAGCTACTCCCCCTCCACCCTACACGTGTTCTTTTCTTGAAATGCAGACAATAGAAACTTTGAAATACCCACTTTATTCAAAATAGTCTAAAGATCATATAACAAGGCTTTTGGGGCTGTTACAAACCACCAGATCCTGGGGGCAAGGGTTTTAAGACATGCCCCGTGGTTATCTATGGTTTTTATGGAAGGGATGGTTGTATAAACTTTAGAGGTGGCTCATTTGTTTGAAAATTGGAAGTTCTAGTTAACCTTTAAGAGTCAAAAGGGATGGAGGTCAACTAGCCCCCCCCCCTAACTACCCATCTTTCATGAAACACATCTGATTGACATTGTGAGTTATCCATTCTAAAACAAAATAGTCTAAAGAACATATAACAATGCCTCCAGGGTTGACACAACCCCCAGAGCCCTGGGGCAAGGACTGTAAGTTATGCCCTGGGGGCACATAAGGTTTTTATGGAATAGGTGGTCGTATAACCTTCAAATGGGGCTCATTTGATTTGAAATTGGAAGTTATAGTGCCCAGAATCAAAAGTGATTTGAGAGCAACCACCCCCCCCCCACGCCCATCATTTCCGAAAAATAAACATAGAAACAAAGTTTTGAAACATCTAAATTTTTTTCACCATTGTTGAAAGGTTCAGTAATTATGCGTTTAGGAATGTCAACCCCTCCTCCCCGAGGCCTCAGGGCTAGAGCTGTAAGTTAGGCAATTTGTTCATTGTTCACATGAAGTGTATGTTATTGAGAAAAGGTATGCATGTTTGACTACTCCTTTCCCAAAATACGAAGGGCGTTAAGGTGAGTCTTTCAAGGAATTAATTAAAAAAAAACTTTTTCCATAAAATAAGTTTTTCAAAGAAAAGTAAAGAACTCCATTAAACAAAAAATGAGCAAAAATAAAATCAAATAATCTACCAAGCTTGAAACTACCACAAATCAGCATCGATAAATAAATGAAACCCAAAACGAACAGAAATTAAAATAAATAATTGAGTCAAACTCAAAACGAGCAGAAATTAACATATGTTGGGCGCAAAACCCCTATGCCTTCCCAAGGCCAGAACAAAATTTGCACTTTACTGAAAAAATACAAATGAATGTGCATTGTCAGTTTAATATACATATACTGATATTTAGTAATCAAAATGTTAAAATTATTTGATTTATTAAAGTTATAAAAGTAAAAACATTTATATTCTCAAAAACATATTTTCTATCTGGAAATCAACTACGCTGAACAAAATGGCTATCTCAAAATGTCCGAAGGATGTGTTTGGGGGAATGATGGGCGTGAAGTGGGGCTGGTTGCCCTCCAATCACTTTCGACGATTAAAAAGGGCACTAGCCCTTTGAATTGCCAATCGAATTAGCCTTTTTTGAAGTTTCTAAGACAACGCCTTCTATAAAAACCTTATATGCCCCCAGAGCATAACTTAAAACCCTTGCCCTGAGGGTTGTGGGGGATTCTCAAAAACATATTTTATATCTGGAAATCAACTAGCCTACGCTAAACAAAATGGCTATCTCAAAATTTTGATTGGTTGTGTTTGGGTGAATGATGGACGTGGGGGGGGGCTAGTTGCCCTCCAATTACTTTCAACTATTAAAAAGGGCACTAGCACTTTGAATTTACAATCAAATGAGCCCCTTTTGAAGTTTCTATGACAACGCCTTCTATAAAAACCTTATATACCCCAAGACATAACTTAAAACCCTTGCCCTGAGGGTTGTTGGGGAGTGTCCTCCTCAAAAATGTATTTTCTATCTGGAAATCAACTACGCTGAACAAAATGGCTCCTCAGAAACATATTTTCTATCTGGAAATCAACTACGCTGAACAAAATGGCTATCTCACAATTTTGATTGGATGTGTTCGGGGGAATGATGGGTGTTGTCGGAGGGGGGACTAGTTGCCCTCCAATCACTTTTGACTATTAAAAAGGGCACTAGCCCTTTGAATTTCCAATCAAATAAACCTGTTTTGAAGTTTCTACGACAACGCCTTCAATAAAAACCTTATATGCCCCCAGGGCATAATTTAAAACCCTTGCCCTGAGGGTTCTGGGGGAGTGTCCTCCTCAAAAACACATTTTCTATCTGGAAATCAACTACGCTGAACAACATGGCTATCACGAAATTTCGATTGGAGGTGTTTGGTGGACGGCTGGGCGTGAGTGGGGGGGGCTACTTGTCCTCCAATCAATTTTGAATATGAAAAAGGGCACTAGAACTCGTGATTTCCAATCGAATGAGCCCCATTTGAAGTCTTTACGACGACCCCTTCTATATGAAGTGCCCTGCTTTAAAGAAAAAAAAACTGTACATTGTTTCAACATTGATCTTATATGCCCTCAGGGCATAACCTAAACCCCTTGCCCCAAGAGTTGTGGGGGAGTGTCCTCCTCAAAAAGATATTTTCTATCTGGAAATCAACTACGCTGAACAAAATGGCTATCCCAAAATTTGTTTGGGATGTTTTTGGGGTAATGCGGGGCGGGGGGGGGGGCTAGTTGCCCTCCAATCACTTTCGACTATTAAAAAGGGCACTAGCCACTCCAATTTCCAATCGAATGAGCCCTTTTTGAAATTTCTTCGACAACGCCTTCTATAAAAACCTTATATGCCCCCAGGGCATAACTTAAAACCTTTGCCCTGATGGTTGTGGGGGAGTGTCCTCCTCAAAAAGATATTTTCTATCTGGAAATCAGCTACGCTGACAAAATGCCTAGGTCAAAATTTTGATTGGATGTGTTTGGGGAATGATGGGCGTAAGGGGGGGGGGGCTAGTTTTCCTCCAATCACTTTCAACTATTGAAAAGGGCACTAGAACTCGTGATTTCCAATCGAACGAGCCCCTTTTGAAGTCTCTACGACGACCTCTTCTATATGAAGTGCCCTGCTTTAAAGAAAAAAAAATAAACTGTACATTGTGTCAACATTGATCTTATATGCCTTCAGGGCATAACTTAAAACCCTTGCCCCGAGAGTTGTGGGGGAGTGTCCTCCTCAAAAAGATATTTTCTATCTCGAAATCAACTACGTAGATAATGGAAATCAACTACGCTGAACAAAATGGCTATCTCAAAATTTTGATTGGATGTGTTAGGGGGAATGATGGGCGTGGGGGGGGGGGGGCTAGTTGCCCTCCAATCACTTTCAACCATTAAAAAAGGGCACTAGACACTCCAATTTCTAATCGAATGAGCCCTTTTTGAAGTTTCTACGACAACTCCTTCGATACGAAGTGCCCGGGTATGAAAAAAAACACATTGTGCCCACATCGTTCTTTACTTAGGCAGCGCTAGCGCGCTGCCTATGATAATGAACTAAATCCAAATATGTTATTTGTATATGGGTTTTCAAATGGGCGTAACTCAGGAATCACAGAGTATATTAATTCGTAACTTTCGGGAAATGATAAAGGAGATGATCCATTGTCCAAGAATACAATATTTGCACGCTACTACTACTACAACTACTGCTGTTTCTACTGCTACCTTAACTACTACTACCACTACTATCAATAAAACTACTTCTTCTGTAGCGGGTACTACTAAGGCTGAGGATATTGAAATAAACATCTGAGGAAGCGTTTAGGGGAAACGTTGAACTAGATCAAAGCATATTATGAGCATACAGATTGATAAAACGGGCGTATCAGCAATTTTTAGAATGGATTATCGTATCAAGAGGAAACTTCAGGGATATCGTGAGTGGGATATTCAGTTAACCAAGAGGCAAAATGAACCTGCTACTACTGCAATTAATTTTGTTGTTACTACTGTTTCTACTACTAATAATAATACACTATTACTACAACTACTGTTCCTACTACTATGATACTATGTACAATTAAGGCCAAGCGTGTGACATTGAAAATTTGACAGAATAATGAGGGGGAGTTTGGACTAAATCAAAACACACTGTGTGTATGCTGATTGTCAAAAGGGCGTTTCTCAAGAATGGATTTGGGTATTAAGTTGTAACTTTCAGAGAATACTTAAAGGTGAAGATCAATTGTCAAAAAGATAATATATGTCACTACTAACACTACTATCACTGCTACTTTTACTAATGCTGCTACTGCTGCTAAACTACGTTAACTGCTACTTCAATCGCAACAACTTGTAAGACTTAGAGTATCAAACAGTTCTTAGTAAAGAACTGTAAGTAAGGAGCGGCCCGGCTCAATAGTAACCGAAACTCTAAAATACGGAATTTCATACCAGTAGATACATCAAAAGAATCGATTTTATGTTGATTTCAAATATATAAGCTTCATCAAGTTTAGCCTTACCCATCAAAAGTTACCACCCTGAGAAAATTTGCCTTATTCTCGAAAAAAGGAGGAAACAACCCCTAAAAGTCATAGAACTCTAATGAAAATCACACCATCAGATTCAGTGAATCAGAGAACCCTACTATAGAAGTTTCAAGCTCCTTTGTACAAAAATGTGGAATTTTGTATTTTTTGCCAGAACAAAGATTACGGATGCGTGTTTATTTTTATTTTTTTTTGTATTATTTTTTTTTCAGGAATTATCGGATCGACAAATGGATCTCAGAAAATTGAAAGATAACTACTCTGAACAGATATTTACAGTTCTCGTACCCTTTTTAAGTGACCAAAAAATTGGAGGACCAATCGGCTTCATTCTTAACTAATTTTTTCCCGAAGTCACCCAATAAAAATTTTGAGATATCCATTTTGTTCAACATAGACAAAAATCTAATTAATATGTCTTTGAGGATTAATTAATCCCCCACAGTTCCTGGGGGAAGGGCTGCAAGTTATAAATTTTGGCCATTGTTTACATATAATATTGGTTATTGGGAAGTATACAGGTGTTTTCAGGAGGAATTTTTTCTAGTGGGGGGTCGGAGTAGGGGTTACGGGGAAGGATCTTTCCATGGAGGATATTTCCTTGGGGGAAGGAACATTTCCATGATTCCCAGCATTATTTAAAAAACGATCAGAAATTAAATAAAAAAACAAGTTTTTTTCAACTGAAAATAAGGAGCAACATTAAAACTTAAAACGAACAGAAATTATTACGTATGTGAGAGGGTTCGCCCCCTAGTCAATACCTCGCTCTTTACGCTAAAGTTCAAAAGAGCTATCTATTCTAATTAAATGGCCTTTGTGGTTCAGGGTCTTGTTGTTTGGACAAAATTCTAACTTTAGCGTAAAAAGTGAATTATTGACTAAGAGGCAAACTCCCTAATATACGCAATAAAAACAAATGAATATAAAAATTTGTTCCGTATATTATTTCGTAATTTATGTCAGAACAAAACTTTGAAAAAGCCAGTTAGCCCAAATAAAGAAAAATTAATATGCAAATTTCGTTTTAATTATTCATGTACGGTGAGCCAAAATCAAAGTTGCATTAATTAAAAAATGTTCAGAAATTAACTAAAAAGACAAGTTTTTTTAACTAAAAGTAAGGAGCGACATTAAAAGTTAAAACAAACAGAAATTAATCCGTATATGAAAGGGGCTGTCCCCTCCTCAACGCCTCGCTCTTTAAGCTAAAGTTGACTCTGTCTCACAACTTTATTTTTTAAAACAATAAAAAACTTTAGCGTAAAGAGCGAGGCGTTGAGGAGGGGGCAGCCCCTTTAATATACGGAATAATTTCTGTTCGTTTTAAGTTTTAATGTCGCTCCTTACTTTCAGTTAAAAAAAACTTGTTTTTTTTTTATTTAATTAAGATGAAAAGGGCGTCAAAAGGGGATCAAAAGCGCAAACAAGCAATAGTTTTGGAATGGCTTACCGTGTTAAGGTGAAACTTCCGGGGCAACATGAAAGGGATATTCAACTGATAGGCTATTAAGGAGAAGTCTATAAAGGTAAAATTTGAGAGAATATTAATGGCAAATTCAAACTAATAGAAGACAATATGTTTACTTAGATTGTCAAAAGAGCGTATCTTACGAACTGATTTCTGTCATAAGTTGGAACATCGGATGTTGAAGGGGATATTAAAAAAAAAAAAAAAAAAAAAGATGATATGTGCATACCGCTACTAATGCTACTACTGCTACTACAACTATTGCTACTACACAAGCTAAGGATAATAAGGTGAAGCTTTCAAGAAATATCTAGGCAGATGTTGAACTAAATCAAAACGAACTGTGATCATGTAGATTGTCAAAAGGATGACAAAGCAATATCACAATAACGGCTTACATTATTACGTTAGACCTTTCAAGGTAAGCTGTAGCGGATTTGGAACTAGCCAGAAGACACTATGTATACTTTTAACACTACGTTTACGGTTACTGTAACTAATGACACTAAGGGTAATAAGTCGAAACTTTTATGCAACATTTAGGGTGAGTTTCGATTAAACGAAAAAACTATATGCATGCCTGTATTAAAAGGGCTTATAAACAATATCAAAGGTTGTGCTGCTGTATCATAACTAGTAATATCATTGATATTTTAAAGGAGCTAATTTGATTGGAAATTAAACTTCTAGTGCCTTTTTTAAGAGTCTAACGTGATTGGAGGGGAATCAGCTTTCCAATCCAGTTTCCATGAAAAAGACTGTGGCAATATAAAACGAAGAGAAATTAATTAAAAAAAAAATTTCCACAAAATAAAGTATTCAAGGAAAATTAAAGAACTCCATTAAACCAAAAATGAGCAAAAATAGAGTCAAATAATCTACCAAGCGTAAAACTACCACAAATCAACATCAATATTTAAATGAAACCCAAAACGACCAAAAATTACAATAAATAACAGAGTCAAACTCACAATGAGCAGAAATTAACATAGGCCTCACAACCCCTATGACTTCTCAAGACCAAAACATAATTTGCACTTTAGTGAAAAAATTTAACTGTTTTCACTTTTATAACTTTAGTAAATCAAAATTTTTAGGATTTTAAAGAATAAATATGAGCATATGTATATCAAACTGACAATGCTCATTTATTTGTATTTTTTTTCAGTAAAGTGCAAATTATGTTCTGGCCTTGAGAAGGGATAGAGGTTGTGTAATCATTTTTGCTAGTTTTTTTGTTAGGCTCGGTTATTTATTGTAGTTTCTCTTCGTTTTGGGTTTCATTTATTTATTGATGTAGATCTGTGGTAGTTTTATGCGCTTGGTAGATTATTTGATTCTATATTTGCTCGTTTTTGGTTAAATGGATTGTTTACTTTTCCTTGAAAAACTTAGTTTGTGGAAAAAGTTTTTTAAGTAATCTTTAGAAAGTGTGATGATGTGGTCGAAATTGATGAGGTTCTTTAATCATAATCAAACTAATCATAATGTTATATTTATAGCTATAAATATATTATATAATATATATATAATATAGAATATTATATAATATACATATATATATAATATATAATACAAAATTTATAATATATTATAATTATAAATATAATATTATATTATATTTTTATATATATATATATATATATATATATATATATATATATATATATATATATATATATATATATATATATATATATATATATATATATATATATATATATATATATATATATATATATATATAATTATAGTTTTTTAACGTAGACTAAATACTTGTAAATAACAGGAGTGCTCCTGACCATCGGAATATTTAGCCATAGGTTGGACAATCTAGCAGGCTTATATCCTGTTTGATTCATCTGTAAAAATGCAAAAAAAAAACATTCATCAGTAGGAAACCATTTATATACTATATTCCGCGTTGATGAGTTTTGGCGATCAAAGAAGTTTCCTGTTTTTGTATTTAACGAGATTATAAGTAAAATAAAGAGTCCCTAAATGAGGTAAGTTAAAAATACTAAGGATCACCGTGCACATTCTTAGAAGAAAAATTAGGAGTCTCTCATTGAAATTTCCCTGTACCATAGCGATTCCAGCTATTTAAGTTCCAGGCTAACTTTGTCGCGCGAAAGTAATTTGTGAAATTGGTCAAATAAGTAGTGTAAAATTATGCTGTTTTGAGCTTGAAAGCTGAATTCACAATTTATCGGTCCTGGAGTTCGATCTAGTTCTTTTCATTGCAGATATAAATAATAGGTCTTTATTATAAGCATACTTTTGTATTACACATAATAGAAAAATGTATATAAGAGATGTGTATTGTAGTGTAGAGTTTTTGACTGCAAACATGCGATTCTTATGTTAAATAGTAAAATATGCCTTAAAAATAGCGAATTATTTGGAATGAAAGAAAAGCTCGCTTTTTGTTTTTCATTGCCGGATATATTTTTAAATACCAAAATATCTATGTTTGCTATTAGGGGTGGTCTTTTGTGTACACTCTTTTTAGAATCAATTTAGGAATTTATTTAACAGTATTTGATAAAAATTAGAAATGTATCATATTCCTTTGGCATAGTAAAGAATAATAATACCCCAGGCCGTATCCAGGATTTTTTCGGGGGGGGGGGGGGTACAAAATTTCAGACGAAAGTTTCGGGGTGGGGGAGACTTCAAAGCCCTTAACACCCTCCCCCCTGAATGCGGCCTAGATAATAGCTTTGGTTTTTCCTTTTCCCTGGCTATTTCACATCAAGAGACTTGTTCTATGAAATTCAGAAAGAAAAAGTTGCCTTCTATTATATCAGATTTCATGGCGCCATCGCCTGAGGAACACGCCGCTTGTTCTGGCAAACTGGCAACAGTATTCTTTTAATTAACCAAACAATTGATTTACATTTGTTATTGACTGGACTTTCTGTCCAGTCCGTCAAAAAGTGGCATGTTAATTTATTGTAAGGTCCACTGTTCTCTGGCAAACAATAAATTGTTTGATAACAAAAACTGTCCTTTGATCTGCTGTCAAATGGAAACGAAATATAATAATGACATAGTATATTGAAAAGAATATTCAATATACTATACAAGGCCGTACCCGGGGGGGGGGGTGATACCTGCCCCTCAATGTTTGTCCGATTTGTAAAAACGTAACAAAAATGAATATAAACTAATTATTTATGCGTTTCTTTGTACCCCCCCCCCCCCCGAAACAATCCTGGATACGGCCCTCATACTATATAGTACATTGACATACTATATTAATTTATTGAATATACTAATTGCATGCTTCTTTTTATAGTAAAGAGGTTAACAGACACGCTACTGCCTTTATTATTTTCGAAATTTGCAGTGTTTTTTTTTTGTTTTTTTAAATGCGTTGTTTCATTTTTATTTTCATAGCTTTAGCGGTTTCAAAAATATTGGATGATAGAAGAAAACAGTATAAAATTACTACTACTATTACTAATTATAACTCACCACTGCACCAAGCTGCCTAAGCCCAACACAGCTACGCATGCTCCTCCATCCCAATATATTCAAAGCCGCCCTCTTTACACCCTCCCTGGACGGTCCCATTTCCATTGGAGTGGAACGTTGTCCCACCTCAGCCGAGAACGACCTGCTTTCCGTTTCGCCCTAGACGGTTGGCTGAAAAGGACAATCTTTGACAACATGTCATCTTTCATCCGCAGAACGGGTTCTAGTCATCTCAATCTTTTGCTTATTATAGCCCTAGAAAGTGGGATTGAACCATGACTTTCGCACAGCCTACTGTTGTAAATAAATACAGTCATTCAGTCGGGTACCCGAAACAATTCGTAGGCAATTTCTCTGGAAAACACTTAGCAAATCTTACTCTGTTTGCGGAGTGCCCATGCTTCAGAACCATATTTGACCACTCAGCCACTGTCATCACTGTAGCTTCCAATATTCTAATCTTGGTTCGCAGACTTATCTTTCTATTCTTCCAAACTTTTCAACTGTGAAAAAACGCCCTTTGGCTATTCTACTTATAACATCATCACTGCACTCACCGTCTTAACTAATAAAATTAATGAAGCTAAAATATACAAGAATATGTTTTAAATCAATATATAAACTATGATGGATTAAAACGAGAATCTATTTTATAAAATGTTTCGTTTCTTTATTTGTTTCTAGGCTATGCATTTCTAAGAGAGTCTGACAGTTGGGTTTAAATTTGGCACGTTTAACCCTCTTTTACAAGAGGAGATTAAAAGGGGGATGCGTTTCGAGGGGGTATTAATGTATAGCATTTGTTTAAAGCGCTTATAGTTCTTATAACCTGATCTACAAAGAGAGAAAGATGAATTGTTTTTAGTTAGTAATATTGGTGATTATCGCCCTCTCTCATTTCGATTCTTTTACCGGCTTTCAGTTGATGCAGAAGCTGTAGTCTTTTTCCTTGATTTTTACAGGTTCTTTTTCTACGGCCACCTGCATGCGATGTCAAAATACTGTGAAGTCTTCCGAGATTGAAGATGACGTTAAGAAACGGCTTATTCCAATTTGTCGGAAGTGTCATCCAGTAATCGATAGTTCTACGCGGGAGGCAGTGATGGCGATGTTCGGATCACTAGAAGGTATAGTTCGAGGGGATCTTTCTTGTTATATAGCTATAATAAATAATATATCATGTGTATTGAGATATAATAAATTCTATTCAATATAATATATTCAAATTTCTTCCGAGATTGAAGATGACGTAAATTAACGGCTAATTCCAATTTTTCGGAAATGTCATCCAGTAATTGGTAGTTTTACGCGGCAGGCAGTGATTGTGATGTTCAGATAACTAGAAGGTAATATTTAGAGGGATCTTGCTCGCTATATAGCTATGATAAAGAATATGCCAGGTATATTAAGATATAATGAATTCGATTCAATATAAAAATTCATCCGAGATTGAAGATAACGTTAAGAAACGGCTAATTTCAATTTGTCCGAAGCGGTGTCCAGTTATCGGTGAATCTACGCGAGTGACAGTGACGGCAATGTGCAGGTCACTAGAAGGCAGTGTTCAAAGGTATCTTGCTCCCTATGTAGCTACAATAAAGAATATACCTAGTGTATTAAGAAATAATAAGATACAATGTACTGTAAATATAATATATATTATAGATAATAATAAAGAATAAGAATTATTAAGATATAAAGAATATACCAGGTGATGTGGTTTAAATATTAAACTATACCAATTTATTAAGAAGAAGATTTGGTTCTGAAAATTTTTCCGAAAATTTTTTTCTGAAAGTTAACCAGTTGGGGCAGGCAGATGCACCTTGTAATCAGCCAAATGGATAACGACCCTTCAGAAGTAACTCTGTTTAGAGTTGCAAATAAACAGTGCAAATTTAATATTACAATCTGATAAAATGACAAGTTATTCTTACAATTTAATGAAAGTAGGAAATTTAAAATGACATTTTTATCTGACAAAATGATAATACGGTACTCTGAGAAGAAGCAAATAAATATTTAATAGCTTTGTTTAAACTTTTGATGAATTCTTAGCAATGATTTTAAATAATCCCAGTTAATTCTGATATCATAATTAATTATACACAATTCTAACCATATTATTCAAAAATAACTCAAACTGAATAATTTTAAACAATAATAATCTAGCATCTGTGCTGTGAAGAATATTATTTGAAACAGTAATTCTAATTAATTAACAATTTGTTTGTTTTTTTTTAAGAATCCTAAATAAATAATCCAAAAATGGTTCTAATTTGACAATTCTAAAAGCAATTCTCAACGGGGCATTGCTCGCTATAGGAATTTGATTTAGTCCACAAGTCCATATTTTGAAACTTTAGGGGATGAGGACTATTTATGCCCTTTTCCATTTCTGCCATTCTATTGCTATTCCATTCCATATTGCAGATACGCTATTTTGATAGTTTAGCGATAGTGTCTTTTGATTTACATCGCTAGATGCCTCTGAATAAACTAACTCCCATAGTTGCTAATGGTTAAAACACGACTTGGTTAATCTGAGACAAAACACGTTTAGCCCCCCTCCCCCAACACAAAATTTGATTTCTTCTTGAAAAGGGGTGTATACCCCTCTTTGTTGGACACAGGGAACAGCATGAAAATCTCGATTCAGTTTATCGGAAATGTGTTAAGACATGTTTAAAAGAAGCCAATTTTGTCAGCTCAACTGCGATGCTGAGCTGAACAAAATCGATTCGAAAGGAACATACGTTTGATATATACTGTTGAAATTCATGAAGAAATGTAAAACGCTCCCATGAAGAAAAACGCTGACATTTAACTAACCTTTTTGCTGAAACAAATACAAATATACCATGCTAAAAATTCAGTGTTTTCATTTATATATGAGCTGAGTGCAAAAATTCGCTGAACTTGTTTTTAAAGTTTAAATAGAATATTAACTTCCAAGCCAAATCTCGTGCAAGTGATAACGGCCCACTATTATTGCCGTTACTCGGGAATTTTCTCATAATAAAGAGGAAATGAAAAACGGCTTGAAAACTATATGGATTGTCCTAATAACCATATTTTTGTGTAATATTTTCTGAATAGACCCACACCCTCAGTGTATTTCGGAGTCGATCCATTTATTATTGTCTTTATGATACCGATCATTTTGGTAAATTAAGAGGAAGAATGACCTGACCTGACTCAAGATATTCAGATGATTAAAGCACAAAGGAGATCAAAATATTTTTTTTGCCTCTTTGACCCCTCTTAGGTCTATTAATATCCGCGAGGGCCGTATCCAGGATTTTTTTTCGGGGGAGGGGGGTTTCAATAGGATTTTTTTTTGGGGGGGGGGTACAACAAATACTTTAATACTTGATAGTATTTCTGAATACCAGAAAGTCTTCTGCGTAAAAAAAACCTTGTTGTTTTAGCAAAATATTGTGCGATGTTTTTTCTTAGTCACAGTCTCAGAAGGAAACTGTTTCTGTAAAAACTTGCCAAAACTCATCTTTCCTATGTTATATATAATTAGGAAAATGTACCACATGCCTTTTTATCTTAAACAAAACATACATAACTTACAATATGTTGTTACTATTACTCAAAGGGATACTTCTAATGCTGCTAAATAAGCAACATTCGTGACTGATTGTTTGTAGAATTGCCTTTTTCTAAAATTGAGCAAATTAATAGTGCCTGAAAATTGACCCGTGTTTCTTTTTTTCAGTGAATATTCAACCCCCACCTGTTTTAAAGCCAGATATAGTGTTCTTTGGAGAAGGACTTCCTGATACATTTCATCAGTCCATGGAAGACGACAAGCAAGCGTCGGATCTTCTTATTGTGATTGGTTCATCTTTGAAAGTTCGACCCGTTGCTTTAATACCAAGTAAGTGTTTTTTCTAATTCATTAGATTTAGTTCATTGTTAATTATGTCTTTTTTTTGTTCATCAAGGTGGATTTCCTTTTTCCATTTAGTGTTACAAGGGATTACATTTTTTCCATATTCTCCATTTTATTTTAATGGTTTATTGCAGTGCAGAAAAAGATAGCTTAATTAGGCTTATTGGCTTATACTGATTCCACTACTACTAGAATCAGCAGCTCATCACCAAGAAAATGCTTGAGTCCAAATCAGCTGCGCACGCTGTTCTTCCACCGAAGTCTATTCAAATCTTTACTTTTTATCTTTTCCTGTGTAGTTCGAATTTCCTTTAAATCCTTTCTTATGGGTCTTCTCATCCCATTCGGGATGAGAAGACCCCAAATGACCCCTCAACATTTCCTGAAAGTTTCACCTTTGTATCCAAAGCCTTTTTGCAGACCCGAGATCGAACATGCCCTCCTTTCGCAATACCAAACCTTAGATGTAAACAATGAGTAACTTCTATAACTTACAGCCCTTGCTCCACGAATTTTTAGTGTGAAAGAACTAGCTTGCGTGAAAGATTATGCTTAAAGTCAAGGCCATATCCAGGAATTTTGATCGGGTAGGGTATGTTTTCAAAATGAATTGTTGTTAAGAATTTCCTTTGAATCCTTTATTATCGGTCTTCTTATCTCACTCGAAGGATGGGAAGACCCTCGAATGTTGAGAATTTCCTTTAAATATTCTTATGAGTCTTCTCATCTTAATCGAGGACGACTTGAGTTTCGCTTGGTCTTAGATGGATATCCAAAAAGCACAATTTTCGACTATTTGTCATCCGTAAAATGTGGCCAAGTCATCGTAACCATTCTTTCATTATAGCTTTAAAAAGAGGGTCAACCCACATTGTTCTTGCCACTGACTGGTCAGTCAAACGAGTACCTCAAACTATTCTTTGACAATTCCTTTGGAAACATTTAGCAAATCTTCCTTAGACTTTCGAACCACCCTCGTTTCAGAGCCATACTTGGCCACTTCCACGCACGAGGTTTCCAGTATTCCAATCTGAGGTCGAAGACACACCTCCTTGTTCTTGCATACTTATTTCAACTGTAAAAAGACTATCGGTGCCTTGCTATTCTACTTTTTACGTCTTTACTTAGTCGTCTTACTTTTTACGTCTAGCATAGTAAGAAATAAGCACAAATGAGGACTATAACAGTAATATCCTTAGCTGCTGGTAAGTTTTTGGAGTTCCTGTACCTTTTAGCTGATCCCCCCCCCCCAAACGGAAATCCTAAACACCCTACTTTTGACAGCTCCAGAGTAATGGTCCTAAGTTACAAAATTTATCCATCATTCACAGATACTTTTTTAGTACAAAAAGGGCCATGTTTGGTCTTGGCTGTCTAATCAGCCAGGAGCTCTGAGGACCGTTCGCTATGTAAAGGTTCCCCAGAATCCCTCTCAATGCTATACTCCAGGGGTAGTGACGACAAGCTCCGCATGGTACTACCGAGAGTAGTAGCCACAAATAGGGGCCTACTACTGCTAATTCAGTCACCGTCAAGCCACTGGCCGTCCTGTCCAACGTCTGAACATGAGATAGGGAAAAGAATGCGCTCTTGGACCAAAACGCCCACGCTGATATACATATTCACGTATTCTCTTCCAAATATGTCTAACGCCTCTACACAGTCCAAGGTTTGCTCTCCTATTCTCTATTGTGAATTTTTAGGCGAAACGAGTTTTGTGTCAAACTAAAACATATATGCTTTTTATGTCTTTCTACTAAACTTTCAACTTCCAATCAAATGAGCCCTCTCTGAATTTTATACGATTATCCCTTCCATAAGAACCGTATATGCCCCCAGGGCATAACTTATTACGCTTGCCCCGGGCCCTGGGGGGTTGTATCGACACCGGAGTTTTTTTTTATCCGATCCTTGAACTATTTGAACAAAATGGCAACCTCAAAAATTTTATCTGATTCATTTGGGAAAAAAGGCGTGGGGGAGGGGGGGGGGCTAGTTGACCTCCGATCTCTTTTGATTCTTAAAAAGAGCACTAGAACTTCCGATTTTCAATTGAATGAGCCTGCACTGAAGCTTACGGGACAAATCTTTCGATATGAAGTGCCTCTGGGAAAAAAAGTAATAAATAAGACAATAAAACACTGGAGCCGTATGGCCTTTACTATAGGCAACGCTATAGCGTAGCCTCTGATCATACACACAGTCTTAGATAATTTATCTCCAACTTCGCAACCACCATTGAAAATTCATTTACCGTGCTATAAGCACCTGAGGCCTTATTATTTTTCAATCCGTTTTGTACTATTTGTAACTTTCCATTGAAAAAATTCCTTCACTGTCTAATTGTCGAAATGTTTTTTATTCTTTCCTAGATTATATCCTATAAATTTATATTGATTTAATTCATTCTCCACATGCTATGTCCATCTCTCTTTAAAACCTTCCTTGTCATTAATTGAGGTCCCATTCTTGTGTCTAATTGAGACAAGTCCAGATTGACGGCTTCCTCTCAATTTCATAACATACCAATGCAATATCTTACTATTATTCCCACTGGCTGGATCTTCCATATTTTTGACGACTTCATACATGGCGTTGTCTTGAATCCAAGTGAGTGTTTTTTTTTTGTTTTTTTTTCAGACTTAGATAATCAAAATCATAAACTAATCTTAATTTCCTAAGAGAATACATATTTTTATTATATATTTTTTCTTTTTAATGAACGAGCAGTCACCCGGAATGTCTTTAAAATCAACCTTCTCGTGGATTAAAGTCTTGGCTACTTTCCTTCTTGCATTTGAAATAAATGAATTATTTTTTGCCTGTTGAATGTTTTTATTTTCTACCAGAGAAAAGAAATTCTACTTAGTTACTTAATTCTTATGTTTTCAAAACAAAATATATGTCACTTTTTTTGGCTGTACAAAGGGCTTTGAAATCAACACAAAGAAAGGCTTTGAATTGAGTCTTATTAGTCAATTTTTAGCTGTTCTTAGAGCCTGCTATCTGCTAAATATGTGAGCAAAGTATTCAAAACGGTCTCTAGAAAAATAAGGCAATATGCGAGCAAATTTATACTTTAATGCAATTCCATTAAAAGAAATTGAGAAAAAAAAATATGAAACGAAATTTTCATCTTTCCAAAATAGTGATAAGCCTTTTCACTTTTTTTAAGGTTTAATCCGTCCTCCTCCTCCCCCCTGAAATCAGTATATCCTGATCTACTTTTTTTGCAATTTTGTCGCAAAGGTGCTTTAAGTTTTTTTGGAAAAACCTGACTTGAAACTCAAATTGTTTAGCATTGTCCAGCCAGAATTTTGTAAACCATCTCAATCAGTCACTAATTATTGAGATATTTCGGGAATCAACATGCCAAAACTTCAACAAGACTCTGCCTTATCTTTGGTCTTAACTCAGTGGATAACTAATTTGTTTTCCCTCTTCATAAAACTCTTTCCTCCCCAAGCCTGAGAAATAACAGTTTCGGCAAGAATATCCCCTAAGATGGGATAGGACCATTGGGACAGGTGGATGGGACCAATAGAATATTATCCTTCCCTATTCGTGTAAACGTCCTATTTTGTGGTCGAATACATAGCATCATTAAAGCTCACTTTCTTATTTTTATTTTAAATTCATGTATGAGCGTAGAAAAACTAAGGACTTAGTGTTTTACACGCGAAGAAACTGGATGTCAAAATTTCAAATTTTACGCGCGGAGGAATTCGATGCCTAAACGACAAATTTCTCTCATGGAAATTTGGTTTTGCAATTGTTTACGGGTCCTACAAAGCTGCTATAGGAGTAGGAGGGACCTAATTACTCCTACGGGTACATAATTTATTCATGGTTTATTGATCCTCTAACGGGTCAATAACACCTTTTTCAAGGTCAATCAGGGGGTGTTTCTAAGCCTATTGACTCCGGGACGAAGTTTGCGCATGCGCACTGAATACTAACGGGGCAATATATTGATCAACGAAGGGGAAAGATTTCTGGGAAATTGATTGCATAATCGACTGGGACTAGATTTCTGGGAAATTGATTACATAATCGACGGGGAATTCTAAATGTATTGATCCACGAAGGGGACAGGATTGCAGTGAATATGAGGAAGGATTTTTGCATAGTTGTTATTAGTTTGAGAATAGAATTCAAGGAGTAAGAACAGTTTGACTTTACTCATTAGAATATATTTGTAATAATGAGTGGAATGTTTACACTATTAGAAGTTGATAGGGGAGTTGGTAGCAATGATACAAGAGCACCAAACATTGCGGTGGAAATCACAAGAGGATCACGGCTTTGTCTGGAATGGGATGAAGTATATGCAAGATATGTGTTATCATTGAGCAAATTTAAAATGGAGGATCAATTATGGTTCGCTACAAAAGTTGATATAGCACATGTGAATAGACTTGAAAGTGCTTTAAATGCAATAGTGAGGCATATCGAAGGCAATAAGTATTATCACTAATTGTACGTGTGTAATATATATTATTGTTGTAATTATACAATAAAATTGTTTCGAAATCGAAAAGATCACCTTTTGTTAGAATATTCTTGAAGTTGAACGATTCCTGGTCAGTCTAGAGTCAGCAGTGAGAGTGACGAGATTGAATAATGAATAAATTTGGGAAAGAGAAAAGTAGGTCGTATCTGATGATTATGGAAAACATTTTTTTCTAGATAACGATTTTCTCGAGTTATCCCTTCAACGGAAGATATTCTCACAGGGAACACTTGACAATATAATGAAAACTGATTCTTTCCCATTGGACTATTGTATGAAGCTTTTACGATGTGACTCAAATGCTTATACTCAATTTATTGATATATTAGTCGAAACGAAGCAGAATAATATTGTGGATGTACTTTTGAAAACATTGCTATAGATTCAATGTAGATGGCTCCCCCTTCGAAAGAGGTAGCGTCACAGAGTTACTCCTCTCCCATTCCCCTCTGAATTTATCGAACAAGGATCAGTTTATTTTTAGCTGTGATAGATTTGACATCGGAAACCAAAAAATGTTCTATACATGTCCACTATGCATGTACGCTCTTGGCAGTCGGTGATCATGTGAATATTGTAAAAGTATTAATGAATGTAATGAAATATACAAATTATGTAATCCTTGCAGATTACATAAAAAATATTCAGTACAAATTGAAGGCTATATTTCCTTTCTTGAAGAGATTTGTGCATCTCATCCTAGATAATATCTGTGCTCCAATTGCCACTATGACAAATGTAATCAGTGGGAGAATACTTACCCCTGTATGATTGGAAAGAACCCCAAACGTGATTTTAGTTTATTTCTACGAGATTGGTATTTTCGTGGATTTAAATTATTTTGGGAGGAAGAATCTGGTCTAAGATTCAACTGTTGGGGTAACAAGACAATTTGGTTTCTACGTCATCGTTGTGACGACACTGCCTGTAAACCTAGTGATTTCTATTTGGCAGTTACCGAATGTAATCCATCACTGGAAAAAAACTGTATGTGATATTGCTTCAAATAGACAGATTGAAACTCGTGAATTTTAGAATATGAATGCAAATAGTATCATTGACTATACATAGAGATTTGACAAGAATGAAGTTACATTGTAATGTAGAAAATGTCACCCTGACTTTGCAGCCAATCAAGATCAATATACAGTGAATTCAAATGATCTACCAGCATTAGTGGTTCACGACGGTTGCCTTTACAAAGAAGAAGAAATCTAAAGTGAAGAATAAAGACTTTGTTATTGTGTATATACATTTCTTTTATTAATAAACAAATTTATATACATTTTTAAGCACTTTACTCGTAGGGCACTAAAATCAATATTATACAGGTCTGAGAGGATATTTTCCACCATAAAGTCATTCAGACGTGGATTGTCTACATAAATGTAGAGAAACTGCTTGTAAGTATAACCGCGATATCGGAAAACGAAATGTAGTAGCATAAGCAAACCACAAATATTCATTATCTGGACCTGCACTTTCTTCCGATTCTGAATTTTAGTTTTCCCACTGCTTACTATTTTCTTGTTGATGTGTAGGGTACATTATATATAGGAAAGACAGAAAGGATCAAAAAATTCAATTGGAATCAACGTTGTAAAGACGTAAAATTAACGACAGTTATCCACAGTCGACGGCCTGCTATTAACAATGATTAGGGTATTGTTGGCACTTTGAATTTTTCCAAGAAAGTCCGAGGACAGACAATAGGATCTTTATTTGGACATGTAGGGGTCAATATTAAATACATTGATTATTTGACTGGTGTTCATGGTACAAGGTCTAGTAGAACACTGCCTTCGGGAGTGATTTCCCAATAGGTTTTAAATTGATTTAGCGAGATTAGTGCAATACTCTCAGCTACTGGGTCGGCAAATGTACACTCTAAACGCACACTCCCCGTTCGTACTATACTCATATCCTGGGTGCCAGACAATGATACCATGTGTTTTAGCAAACATTTCTTTGGTTATACCATTTTCAAACAGTTGTGAATCATGATCTAGGGTTTCCATGGTCAACTCATACAATGTCCTATATGATTTATCAAAAGATAGATTGTAGAGTGGGATTCCATTTAGTTTGCAGACCAGAGATGAAAGCCCAAACATCTCATATTTATATGGGCATCCAGTCCAGTATCCTATTGCACTAGCGCTTTTTACAAATGCCAATGCTAATTTTGACGGAATTTTGCCATTGATAAAGGATGAGTCGGTGAAGGTGCGTAAGCCTGTGGCAATATGACGTTGATTGGTGACTGTTTGAGGAACAAGTAGTTTAATATTATTTCCACTGGCTCTCAATTTTTCACTGCCAAAGCAACAGAACTCATAGCCTGCTGTTTGCGTACATGTAGTATTGCCGAGGTGAGGGAGAGAGTTATATCAGCATTGGCAGCAAGTTCTTTTCGTAAAATGAAATTGGATTGAGCAAGAGTCAATTTTATATCCACTTTAACATTGGGTGGTAGCCATTGGGGTATATAAAATATTTCATGATATATTTTTCCAAATAGATGTAATTCACTAGTTGTAGCATTTTTAAGTGCATCTGTACTATCACTATTAGTAATATATTCATATCCATTGGAGGTGCCTCTCAATTCCTTGTATGACTTGGGTGTCATCAGCATGAATTGCAAATAGCTTGTATAATTTGAGAGATTGTTGCTTGTGCTCACCAGTGTGCCATTTATGTAGACACTGATTTGACGAAAATAAGTTATGTATTATACAATTTTCATAGGATATTCCATCGGCAAGAATTGGCAACGTATTATCGGATTTCCGGACTTTCATTCGTAAATCTATAAATGTTGAAGACCTGTCCATAAAGTAGTCTTCATTGGAATAAATTTGAAAGTGAATATTATCGGAGAGGGGTTGTTGTGGATAAAATTGTTCATAGTATCCATGTTTTACACTCACATCAACATTTTCTGCATTGTATAGATTTAGTGATGAAGTGATTGAAGGTTGGGAATCCTTATGTGGTAGATATTGATTCTTAGGAAAAGAAATCCAGTTTTGATCTAACAATTCTCTCACTGGGGCTTCTCGTTCTACTGTTTACTGTACGTGTTGGATTTTTCCTTCTTTTCTTTAACAGGGATGAGTTCTTTTGTTTCTGACCTGAGTAGAGACTGATGAGTGGTGCACTGTTTCTCGACCTTTTTAAACCTTTTCCATTCATATGAGATTTCAATTGTTCGCCAAGGGTTCACGCACTGGACCTAAGATTTTCCGAAGCACTTTTTTAAAATCCTTGCCAGAGCCCCAATCGTATAGTGTAGAGGATGCAAAATCTGTCGCAGCCGGTACAATATATTTTCTAGCCAAGGGTAGTGCAGAGCGAAACAGCTTAGCAAAGCAAATGCCAAGACCATAGCCAGACATTGATGAGCGACCTTTGTAATAGTCCATTCCATTGCCCAGTTGTCTTGGGCCAAGAGTATTAACATAGCAGTCAATAAAAGGACAAATGAATACCACTTTTGTATTAGACATCTTGTTGTGGAATGGGTCGAAAATGGCATGTAATCACAGCCAAACCTTTTGTTATTGCTAGGGGATCACCTATTTCAGTTCTTAGTGTTAACTGACAGAGTTCCAAATAGGAAGTGTTTACGGGGATATACTGAAGATGCTTTATATTGTAGTGGTGAATATGTTCTTGATTGGTCTTTCGTTCAAGATCTCGTAGGAGGGGGACATTGCAATTGCCAACCCGGGATGTTTCAACAAATGAAGCGTAGAGAAATATACATGTGTCTGTGGAGAAGGCAGGCGGGTAGTCAGCAAAAATAAAATTAGTGTTTCCAGCAGTTTTACAATTGATTATATTGAGCTTAAAGCCAAGAACATCCTTTAGATTATCATTGAGAATAACCTTTTCATCGACAACGGGTGAACTAATGTAGATCTTGCCCTCCTCTGAATAGTTGAAATGAAAGGCTCCTTTCTTATGAGCGGAAATTCTTTTATTGATACAACGACATAAATCATTCAGGCAGGTGAGTTTCTCACAGGATAGGTCAGCGTGTGAATTGTCCCTCCAATTGATCATTTGAATCTGATCCGGATCACCTGGGGGACGCAACCGATCAGAAAATAGAATTTTTATTTCAGGTTCATGGTTCTTCTTGTTGATGTCATAGTAATTTTCGAGAATACAGTCGAAATAAGTCACCTTATGCGTGCCATCGTCAAATTTGGTAGTGGGGGAGAGTTTCGTCCAAAAATCACTTGTTCTATTCAAATCATTGTAGAGAGGATCGGAAACATTGGATATGAATGTCAAATAGTAATCATTGGACATTGTTAATGTCTTCAACTGCAACCCATGAATCAAAATCAGAGTTTAACATAGCGAATGAACACGCAACTGTTTCCTGCCTCTGCCAGCACGACTCTTTAATATCTTTTCAATTTGATAAATTTCACTAGTGTTTCTAACTTTTTGTAGTTCGTATTCAGAAAAACCGCCGAGAATCTCATCATCTTTGGTGTCTCACAGTCGATATGTCGTGGGTGTAGTGTCTAGGATTTTGGACACTTTAAAAAGTTCAGTGCTCCATAAATAATTCCCCTTTTCAAAAATATTGGTGATTCTATTAATTCGAACTGTATCGCCAACATCGAATTTCTTCTGCCATCATTTTATCTAAATCATGAGTAAAAGCAACAGTATTTTTCAGCGTACAATATCTTGAAATTAATAGACGAATCGTTCTTATCAATCGTTCAGCCAATGCAGTCTTTATCGGGCTGTGACTATAATAGAGTGTTATATTATATTTCAATAGAACCTTTTGCACATGAGGATTTACAAATTTAATGTGCTACCATCTATGTCAGAGGCAACTTTAGAAAGCGTTTTGGGGGAACTTAAGACTTCCCGCTTCACCAATATTTTCATACACATGTTTTAAAACCTCATCCATTTTGAACGCACACACGTAGTGTAATGTCCACTCCCCTGTTGCTCACTGGAGGGTGAATCAATACGTCTTTGCTTTTGTCTAGCAGCCACTGGTGTTATAAAATCATTGCTGCTGCTGCTAGTATTTTCCAAGATTGAATCTTCTTCTTCTTTTTTAAATGGTGTTGGCGTTGTTGGAGGACTATATTATCTTAGTTTCTTTAGAATTTGCTTATTACCAATAAGACTTTTGGGGAAGTTTGATTATTTAGAAAGGTTTATTCATTATTGTCAAATGATAGAAGTCCTTTACGACTCGTAACCATATTGCAAATTAAAAACTAGATTATAACTCTTTCCCTAAATTATAATTCGTTTCCGTGTGCTATCAACCCCAACTTGATGATCATCACCACTTTTCAACATGAGATATGTTAATACTCTTGTACTCTCATCTCGATAGGTAACTGGCAATAGATTTACAATTGATGTCGCTATGGAATTCAATTCCTTCTCCTTTGATTGCACTGCTGCAGAATCTTGAGGAGATGTTTCCTGTTTGGGGGGGATCTGTGACGGTGACGGCGGGTCTCTCACGATAAGGTCTATGTTTGTCCACACGTCGCAATGCATCTTGAAGTAAAACTAGCTTTTTATCATTGGCAGTATTTTCGCCATTAATGAATTTGCTTAGATTGTCTTCAAAATGTTCCATGGGTGAGAGGACAAGTTCTATTAAGGTCAATTTATAGGGTTTAGCCATCTAGAGAAAACTGTTTACAGTCCTGCAATTATTGGTAGTAAAAGTGTAAAAAAGCTACCGCCCGCTTGAAGGAGACGTTTTCTTTTAAATATTTTTCCTTTGTTTTTGCAAGCCAAGGCACGTACAGTGGAACGATGTTGCTTTGTCTGTTGTCTAATACCTTCTGACAAGTGTACATTGCCCTTAGTTAAGTTTAAACACAGTTCAGATATTAGATTAATTAAATCATTTTCAACACCATGTTTGAGTATGGCCTTCTTGAGTGGAGGTTTTGAAGTGCCTAAAACGGAAAATAAATGCCGTTGTTCGTGTAGTTTCTTCAGTGTCGTGATGGCAACTAATAGCCTTTTCTACTGTTTATTGGAAGATATACAGTAATTTCTTTGTCGAAAATATCTGTGACTACACGTAGATCCTCGGGTGTATTCTGATTAAGATCTATCAAAATTTACCCGTAGGGCTTATTTGTCGCCTGAGTGTACGCTGACAGCAGAAATTTCGGAGCGGTTTGATATATTTGCTTATTGAGAGTTAATAGTGAGCTAGAATCACGAACAACTCGATAGATAATATAAATGGTGCAATTCAAAGCAAGGGTTCTCATACATTTGCTCTGATGAAACTGATTGTGTAGAACTAGGGTTATGGAAATGTGTTCATGTTGAGAGCGAACGGTAAACAGGTGAATCATTTCCTGTGAGAACTGTTAAATTGATTCAGCCAAATCATCAATAATCAGCCATGAGTTTGGCTCAATACTATTGAAAACATCAAGTCCCCGTATGAATTGTATTGACTTGGAAGTGGCAATAGCTTTTATTTGATCCTAGGACTCCTGCCAAAAACTATAGCAATAATGAATTTTCTTTGGTTTTTCGAAATACCTTTTATTACAATTTTGAATTATTTTAGTTAAGAGTGTCGTTTTCCCAGACATTGATGGACCACACAGAAACGACCTGAATGGTGTTTTAAATTGATACATACTGCTGCTGTTGACAACAGTCGGACTACAACTAAACTTAAACCATAATAATTTTCCCATAGATCTATCTAGTACAAGAACAACAAAAACAATATTTCATTCATTTAATAATATCAACACTTTTCTGTACAGCATGAATAGCACACACTATTTGTTCAACAAGAACAATACCAACAATATTTCTTTCATTTATTAACATCAACACTTTCTGTACAGCAACAATAGTACACAGTATTTGTTCAACAAGAAGCATTTTTCATTTGCTAACAAAAACACTTTTTTGTACAGCATGAATAGCACACACTATTTGTTCAACAAGAACAACGATAGCATTTTTCATTTATTGACAAAAACACTTTTCTGTACAGTATGAACAACAATATTTATTAACAACAGCACTATTGTGCAACAACAACATTTTTCATTTATTGACAAAAAACACTTTTTTTTGTACAGCACGAATAGTACACACTATTTGTACAACAGCAATAGTACACATTTCATACAACTTAAAATATGCAGCACGAATAGCAATAGCACACTATTTGTTCTACAACAATAGCATGAAGAACAACATTTTTTCACTTATTGACAAAACTTAAAATAGCACACACTATTTGTACAACAATATCATTTTTTACTTATTGACAAAAAAAACAACTTACAACACGATCACTAACAATACCACAGTTGAACACTAAGAATAGAATATGAGAAACCTGACAATTGACAACATTAAAAAGATACCCCTCCCCCCCTAAGGGGCCCCCACCCCCCGGGGCCGTGGGCCGGGCCGGGGAGCCGAAGTTCGGCTCTGGGCGGGACCCCCCACCCCCTTGGGTTGAAGGCCGGTGGAAACAAACTCTGTATACAATAGTCGCTGCTGTTGCAGGTTAGGTTAGGTTTTACTATTTGAGCATTTAAGTTAAACTATCAGGTTAGGTTAGGTTAATTTATCCAGACCGAGTTGGTTGCGATAGTCTACACATTCAACCCGGTCTGAAATTCGACTGTGGCAGTGGGGGAGTACTTTTACACCATTCTCGAGCACAAAGACCTTGTCAGATATACATGACATGGCATTTTTCTACTCTAAGAGTATAGTTTCTATACTGCAGAGAGCGAATTGCTAGTACTTGTGCTCTTGGCACTAGATAGCTATCTACACAGTTTCTGTAGACACTCATGTCGAAATTATTTTTTACAAAGTGTGTAGGCACCCCTTTGCACGCCTGCTTTACATCTTTGTCATGTGTTTCTACACAGTAAACACTAGGACCGGGGAACACCTCTTTGGATATCAAATCGCTCCCCGTCTCTGATTTTAATATTAGTAGCTGATTGGGGGCTTGACGTTTCACCAACTCGGGGTAGATGCATGTGCACCCCATTTTCTATATCATTTAATAAATACCCGGTTTTAACTTTTAACAGCATAGAATCTGTGTCCCCATAATAAAATTGAACCTCCCCCTCCCTTGACCATTGTACCTTGCACACATTGTAAAAAAACGACAATATGAGCTTTTTGGAAATTTCCAGTACTGAACTACCCCCCGCAATATTCTTGTTCAGAACAACATTTCTCTTTTTCCTGTGTAGAAGAACTATGTTGGACTCTATGCTCGTGAATGTTGTAAAATTAGGTCGGCTATAATTCGTGCACATTCTTGGGGGCATCCTACGACGTCACAACGGGATCTGTTTCGTACACTTTCACACATTTTCCCAAACGCTGAATTTAAAATGAGCTTGTACATTTCCTTTTCAACTTTACTTTTTGCCTGAAGCGTTTACCGACAAAGGTGTCGATAAACGTCTTCAAGTATGGTTTCTGACTGAATTGCAGGACCCTGTGTATTTTTGTGATCTTGAAACCGTTGTTCACCATCCATCGCAAAAGCTCATGGTGAACAACGAAATTATTGTTTAGGGTCTAGATCTACAATCAGTTTCTGCTTGGAGGGGGTCCAGTGCATGCCCATATCATCGACAAAAGATCGATTGTATGGGCTCAGCAATTCCTTGGTCACTGGTCTATTGACACAAGGAAATACAAAATCCTTGACCGAATCGTGAAGTTCCAATGGTATGTGCCCGTCAATTTCAAAGAACCATCCTTGTGGCCCATTGTCCTCGACGGTGTGAATGTCGGGGATCTCACAAGGATTCTCAAGCCATTTATAGTTTCAACTTGGCAAAGAGTAGTGAGACATTGCTGAGGGGTACAATAACTTCATGTCAAGGAAAACTGCATTAGACTTTAGACCAGTGTCTTGTCCACTTAGATCTGTTGTTAAAACGCGATCTCCATGAAAAATATACCCCCCCTCAGGGATTTTTCTACAAAAAGGTGTTGATCCACATCAGTGATCAACCCTATTTCCTCCCTAATAGTTTTTAGAATCAAGTCCATCACCAAATTTGGTTTGGATAAATAGTAGTCAATATCTAGTCCAAACTCTGAATAAATTTTATCTGTGTTTTTACAGACAATATCTAATAGAGTGAGTACGTCACTGGTCAAGTACATTCTACAATAATCCCACCCATTTTTACAATTATCCTTATCCCAAACCCTCTTTGCAAATTCATATTCCTCGGCAGTGCATTCACTATTGGTAAGTGAATTATAGGAAGTTTCAATTGAAGGTAGATTCTCCTCGCTTAACCGTGCGCCAGAACAGTAATAGTCATATGCATATACGCCTTTACAGGTCAGTAGGTCATAAATTTCACTGTCTGGAAAGCGCTGTTTAAGCAAAGGAAAACTATTAAAATTGTCGCTTTTCTGCCTTTGAATCAATTGACTTAAAGCCTTGGGGGGAAAACTAAATGAATCTAAAAACCGGATTTTTTTCCAGCACGTATGCCAATTATTCACTACCTGCCATTTCAACTCGAGAAGCACCAATTTCTCAGCTGATTTGGGGATCATGTTGTAGGTAAATGAATTATTTACCCATGGACTATCTCCTCCTCCTCCCTCCCTGTGCATACGTGCCAAAGCCGGTAAAATAAATTTTAAATCATAATTTGAATTGTGAATGAAAACCGGTTTAAAAAAAACTGCTGGCTTACATTCACATTGCACGATTGGTTTGCTACACCACGAAAATTACTACCCCCTGACGATATTTCCTGCCACAAGTGATTATGGTCCCTGACTTTCCCCTTCCCCCTAGTCCCGTTCCCCTTAGCCCCCTCTTCAAATTACCCCTTACAAACCCAGCATATTTTTTTATTTTTAATGGTCAGACGATCTTCTGCGGACAACAACATTGGGTAATGAGTATTTCTCAAACAAGAAATAGCTCTATTTGCAGTGACAATTAATTTAGTTAATGCCTTGATTTTAATCTCGTTCTCATCCAACGTCTCGACTATTTCTAACAACTGCATTGTGTTAGAGTTGTCTCTTTGTGCGTGGGCATAGGAAACCGCTAAGGCTTGATGTTCTTTGATTCGATTCGGAAATCGAGGATCGTTCACATCCACTAGCCTATCTTCACAATCCAAAGCGATCATGTTGCTTTGAAGGAGGGTATTTTGAAAATTTTTAAATCTTAAAATGGCCCTGTCACCCGAAACTGTTCCCACTGATTGATAATCATGCCGTTTGCAATGTTTCATGTGATTCTGTTGCTTTAAATCGCTACGAATGCTTTAAATCTAGACAGGCATGTTGGACAGTAGAAACATACCCCCATTTTCTCACCCCCTCCCAGAACTCTACTGATATCTGTAATTGGATTAAAATGGCCATTGTATTGGGTTCACTAGGTGGTGTGTATAACAACCAAACCCAGTGCTTCGCCAATTCAATTGGTGGGCCCCTTACTGGGAACAACACCCCCTTTTTATTAGAACGTGTTCCATCCTCAAATTCAGTTTCATATTGGATCACAGTAACTTCGATATTTAAATGGGCATTGGCCCTTTCAAAAACATTAGTTGACCTTAGCGTTACTGGAAATTTTCCCTCTAAACAAGAGAAATCTACAGGGGGAAAATCGTATCCCTCCTTCCCATGTACAGCCCAGTATTCCAAATTTTTCTTTGTAGCGTCATCTGCTAGAGGTTCGAATGCTGATATGAGGAAAGCGTACATGAGACATTTTTGGCCTGTTTCAAAACAGATTCGTTGAACGTGCTTACAACCCTCTAAATCTGTATTATATTTTAAAACTGTTGCCCTTGGCCCTCCAGCCCCACCTCTTAAAATAAAATCTTTTTTAAATTTACAAATGTTAATGCTTAAATTCAATAAATAAAACTACGGAACCACTACCATTTTCATTATAATTTACGAGATTCGTAATAATGTAGTCTATCCACTGCATAAAAACTGTTTCATAATTTTACAAATGAGGATAGACCACTAGCATCACGGTGTGTACATAATGGTCATACACCTCGCTTTTGCCCTCGTTCAAATAAAATATCTTTAAAACAATTGAAACCTTAATAGATTCCCTACCCCCCCCCCACAACTGAATCTAGTTTTCTAACAGTGCACGAATTTTTCTACATATACATGAACAATATCTATAGGAGCAAATATAAAATTCCCTCCCATAAGTGTATTAAATGGATCCCCAAAGGTTGCAGTATAGACGACTATTGTATTTAATACCGAATTTGATTGATAGAATTCTGGTAGTATTGTAAATTGTTAATTATTACCCTTCCCCTCTTGTATATTATCCCCCACCTCCACCCCCACTTTGTTCAATAATAGGACTATGTAAATCCATTGGAGTCATTTCATTTGTTTTAAAAGGAACTATGTTCATCAAATCAGTGGGGGAGGGTTCTCAGTTAACTCATTGGCAAAATTACATAAAATTTGCAATGTATTTGGACTTAGAAAAGGTAAGTCCCCCTCTGAACTAGCTACATTACCCTGCTCAACTGTGCTATTATCTACATTGAAATAATTAGTTAATAAATTATCAATATCACAAGGTATTTCAATAGAGTTAACAATACCATGCCATTCGTTGATAGGTGATGTTTCATTGTTCTGAATGGCATGAAATTCCATAGGTGCGTCAATGAGTTCTTCTTCTTCTTCAACTGATGAGGGAGGAGACAGAGAATATGGAACCAATGCAATCTATAAAAGAAAATAGCTTATTTTCAAAGTGTCTAAAACACCCTATTTTTAAAATTGGATTATTATTTACATGTGCTTAAAACACGCTTAGTAGTAGTAGTAATAGTAACAGAAGCAGTATGCACATAGTAGCATTTGGTTGATTCACTGTTCCCTACTCTATATATCATTAAAGTTCCAATTTCCAACTTAATATAATATATTTACAATCTCAAGCATTACTTAGTAAGTTTTTATTTTGTTCAAACAACCCCCCCCCTCCAAAAAAAACAAATTCATATTAATACTCTTTATCTGCTATGAAAAAAACGGTGTCTTTACTTGGTTTGAAATGGATAGCCTATCCATTTCAGACCATCTCCTGTCATGATACACAGCTCATTCTGATAGAAAGTTGTTTTTATGATATCTGTAGAGGCAAGATTAACCATTCGTTAATAAAGCAGTTTTTACTTGAGAAACAATATTGCAAAAGATTTTGCTACTTACTATTGGAAATTATGACCGGAATATAGTGCATTTTTTGGCTTCGCTAACCTTATTCAAGAGAATTTAGCAGGCTTAATGCATGCACTTGATATGATTCAAAGGAGAGCATTATATTTCCTTTGGGAGAAAAAATCTTTAGCGAGAAATAAAATTCAAATATACATTGCATTGCATCAAACAAACATGCATTGCTCGTGATGGGCCCGGCAAGGCTTGATAGGGGGCAACCTCACAATCTTGTGTAGCTGCGACAGCGGTGTCGCTGGCTTGCACAGATGAGTCAGCGGGGTTTACCATCGCGTGAGCAGCCATCCACTCTCTCTTTAATTTTCTGCCAGGCAGCATTAGAGCATGCTCGGATGGGACTTGGGCAGGCAGCGCTGGTCTGGAACGGATGTGGATGGCTCTGGATGGACCAGCCATCTCCAGCTGTTGCATAGGAGTTACATCATTACCTCTAGCTCTCTTTTCAGGAGGAGGAGGACATTTCTCATAATTGTCATTAAAAGAAGAAAAAATTTAGTATAAAATAACGACCCCATGTTAGAGAAGAAAAATTAGCACCCCCTTCTACAGAATTTATTGTAAGGCATAATTTTGTCTAGAAAGCATCTGCCATTGTCCTAAAGAAGCCCCTCTCCCCTTTTCAGTAAAGCAAAAAGTAAAATTTGGGATGAAGAAGCTAGGCTTAGAAATCAAATGTTTTTATTACACAACTTGTGAGAAATAAAGCTTGACAATCAGTAGTCTGTAGCCTTAGGATAGAAATCAATGTTTCCATTTTTACCATTTAGAAAATAAAACAACATATAATTTAAAGCAAAAAAGACCTAAGGTGTGTTTAAAGTTAAAAAAAAATAGCATTATTCTTTAGGGCCAAAGATGTATCAAATCCAGGCCAATGATTTAAAATCTATTTCTCAAAATAGCCAGCCATAAATATAGCAGACAAAATATGGTATAATTAAAAGCTAAGCAAACACTAAACTTCAGGGTTATATATAGGAAAGGCTACATTATTTTTCTTGTCAAAAGGGGGTACATGTCTGCACAATGAATCCATCCCTTTGCAGTTCACACGAAGAAATAGTTTGTTTCACCTTACAACGAAGCGGTTAGAAGCGACCCCCGTAACTTACGCACGGTCCCCACCCTTCTGTTTCGAATAGATAATGATCACTCAAAAAGGTAGCAATAACAGTTTCCATATTAAAATATTTATCATAACTAACACCAGCCCCCCTTGCAATTCAAAAGATTTACTGTAGATAATTTGACTGGAAAAAAAGGAAGCATCTTTTTTGTGAAGCCAATATAATGCTTAAGTGCAAATTCATGAGAATTAGCATTCTGGATGTGTATTTGACGGGTGCCAATAATTATCCCTGTTTAATTCTTTACGGAAATGTTAGCGGCTTAATGTCATAAGGGGATCAGTATGCTAACGAATTTAAGTTGTCACATTTAGCTAGGATACAGAAAGCATAAAAATTGTATAAATTTATCTAAAAAGGGAATTATTTCCAATGAAAGAATTAAAATCGTTAGCAGTGGGGGGTTTACATGGTAAAAAAGAGCATATTTTACGCTTTCCAACGACTATAAACATCGCATAGTGGATTTTTTTTTTGGGGGGGGGGGGTATACCCTGAATTTGTACATAATGGAGGGGGGCTACAAAAATGATTTTATTTGGAAAAACCTAAAAAGATTTACTAAACAGAACTCACATTATAAATCTGTGTATCTAAAGCTTCCAAATCAGCAATATCAGATGTTCTCTCCATGATGGCTTGAGACTGTATGATAATTTAACCTCAACACATGTCCATTATAAACAAAATCTCAAGGGCGAATTGTGATATAAAGGGAAACTTTACGTGACTCCCTGATTGGCTTAGAAAGAGACACGTGATCCTGTACCGTTAGAATCGATAATTCCCCGTCGATTGTGCAAATCAACTTTCCAGAAATTCTGTCCCCTTCGTGGATCAATACACTTAGAAACATCCCCTGATTGACCTTGAAAAAGACACGTGATCCTGTCCCCTTCATGGGTCAATACATTGCCCCGTTAGTATTCAGTACGCATGTGCAAACTTCGTCCCGGAGTCCATAGGCTTAGAAACATCCCCTTATTGACCTTGAAAAAGGTGTCATTGACCCGTTATTGGATCAATAAACCATGAATAAATCATTTACTCGTAGGAGTCATTAGGTCCCTCCTACTTATAGGAAATAAAAATTTAATTGCACTCACCTAACTTCAGGATCCTTAAAACCCGAAAGTTCCTCTATTGGTATTGATATTTTTTAATGTCGAACCCAACGCCGTGTCCAGAGGGAAGGTTAGGGGGTTTGACCCCCCCCCTGAAATGTTTGCCTGACTCGTAATAACGTAACAAAAACGGATATAAACATTTTTTTATGCGTTTTTTAGGTTTTTTTCTGTACCTCCCCCCCCGTAAAAAAAACTTTGTGTAAACACCCCCCGAAAAAAAAAATCCTGGATACGGCCCTGGTCGAACCTCTAGTCTCCGGACATAGCACCATTAGACATTTCACACAATTACCATTACATTTACAGACAAGACATAGTCACCAGACATAGTACATTTTACATTTCATCTAATATAACTTCATATGTACTATATTTTGATTTTTCCCCTTTTAGCGGCTGTTCCACCATCTGTACCTCAAATTCTAATCAATCGAGAGCCTTTGCGGCACATGACATTTGATGTTGAGCTTCTTGGAGATTGTGACGTGATCGTTAATACGCTATGTCACATGTAAGTTATGTTTTATCTTTTCTTTTTCTATTCTTTTTCTATTTGGATTAAGATCTTAGATATTTAAAAAGAGATATTTATATACATAAGATAGATGTTTAGATATATAAAAAGAGGTATTTTGAAGATTAGAAAAAAATAATAACCGTAGCATCCTTGTAGCTATATGTTCTGTCGGAATAAAATTAGTTTTGATGTCTGTTATTTAAATATTTGCTAACATTTTGCTTTGTCTTTTTTTCCAAGTGTTGTAATGGATGCAAATTCAGTGTTTTTGTAATTAAAAGACTGCATGGTTATTTTAGACACCATTTTGAAGAGCCCTAAGCAAAAATGCACCGCCATTCTCTTTGCTCAAACACAGTTGCACAACACTATAAGGACTCAATATACGCCACTAAGCCTCTCTACCCAAATATACCAGCAAAACATGTTGACTTCATTAATCTTACATTAAAAGTAAGATTTGAACAACTAAAATAACTACGGATATTGGGTTCAACTATCGAAGTTATTGTTATATATATATATTTTTTTACTGTAAAACATACTTGCTGTGAAATTAGATGTAGTAACAAAAAGGATAATAATTAATTTATATAAAGACCCTATGCAGGGGTAGGGGGTTTGAACCCCCCCCCCCCGAAATGTTTGTCTGACTCGTAAAAAACATAACAAAAAAGAATATAAACTGATTTTTGATGCGTTTTTAAGTATTTTTTACCCCTCTCCCCCCAAAAAAGATCTTTCGTAAACTCCCCCTCTTCCCCGAAAAAAAAATCCTGAATATGGCCCTCGTATATATAGATGTATGTTTATTGACTATTGTTTGAATATTTTTGAATAAGCGTATATATAAAGTTTAGATACATGTTTATTGACAGTATTTCGTGATCAAAAAGAAAAAAGTTTCATATATTTTTGAAGAAGAAAAAAATATTATCTGGGTTTAAAAACTTATCTTTTCTTGGAAAATAAATTTTCAAAACAATAGTGTAATTAAAATAGCGCTAAAGTTTCAGTATAATTTCTTAGATCACATTGCCTTTCCATATACAGAAATTAATAAATAAAAATATACTCGTAGATTGGAAAATGATATAATATTTGAATAAAGCATGGGAACAAAAAAGAAAAAAACAACAACAAACTTCAAGATGAATTAGTTAACGAATAAATTAAACTTGCATCTTAATAAATTTCAAATACCACTGCAAGTAAGCAACACAGAATGACGTAGGCTTATTGGTGTGTTGCTTTTGTGTAATAAAGAAAAAAAAATATAAAATAATTTAAAAAACAAGAGACGAGAGTGATTTTAGCCAGTTGAAAAAAGTGAAAGCGAGACGAAGCGGAAATTTCGCGAAGAAGCAAATAATTAATTTAATTGGTTTTAATAAGTGTTTTGAGCGCAATCATATAAATATAATGGCCTGTTGAGCGCCAAAAATTGAGTGCTCACCGTTTTGCCTGTTGAGCGCCCACCTTCAATAACGCAGGGTCAGAATTTCAACAACTGAAGAGTCCTTGATAACTAAATTCTAAGGAACTTTAGGATCAATCGAATTATAGTTAAAATAACAGCCTTTTTTTTTATTTAGAGACCTTAGTATAGACATTTAAAGTAGTTGAATTTAGATTGAGTGTTTTTGCTAATCAACACTTCTGGAGTCTAACCGTTTAGAAGCCAAATCAAATAACTATGGTTTTAATTTTGAGATTTTTACAATGGGGTTTATTGGTTCTTAACCAAGGGCGTGATTTGCTATGGGGCAGGGGGGGGGGTGAATATCCCTCCCAGACCTCGGTCCCCCCCCAGCTGAAATTTAGTTTCTTCCAAAATATTGTCAGAACTCAGATAAACCCGCATAATTCAAGCATTAACAGAAAAAGATCAGTTTTTTTAGTACATATTTACCTTTATAGTACTTTAATAGTACTAATTAGGACCTTTGTGGTACCAAATGGCTTATTTTTTAGTTTTTATTATCTTGTTCACTTGATTTGAGAAAATTGACTCCAACTTTGCCCTCCCCCCAGGATTTTGACGAAATTACGCCACTGTTCTTAACTCTTCAAGTTCATAGAAGCATTACCGAAAAATTTGGATCAAGGACACAAATATTTTGGTCATTAAATCCTAATTTTCATTCTAGAGGCAAATTTAATTAATTCTGCACTGACAATGAATTCTCCATATTGAAAAAATCTTGATTGTGGGAATTAGGCTATTGTCCAATTCGTTTGCAACTCCAGTAATGAGCTTAATTTCATGCCCTATTATTAATTAGGCTACAAAATTTGTTTAATTATTTTGTTGAATAATTTTTTTTTTTTTTGCAAATACTTCTTTGGATCGCATAATTTATAATAAAAGTCATGTAACCATTGATGGTGGAGGGGGAAGAATAAATTAATTAGTTTTGTTTCCCAATTTCAAGCCGTTGATCTTGACTATTTTGTCTATCAGTGAATTAGAACTATAAAAGAAAGGCGTAAGAGCTGTACTAGCCAACCCAAATATTGCCACTGTTCATATTCTAAAGGAATAAGCCAATAAGGTCTACTTTCTTCCCGCAACACTGAAACATATTATGGAGGTTAATGATTTATTTACCGATCAAAAGCAATTTTCTTGTGACTGATCTAGTGGAATAATTTGTTGCGCCTATGCAGCTTTGTAGCTTGTGCAACGCCTGAAAATAAATAGAAGAGGAAGGGGGTATGTCTGTACGAAGACAACACGAGAGGCTCATTTTTAGAGATATAGACTGACTCGATTCAGGATGGGTTTGTAGGGTCGTGCCCTCATGACGGTACTTAGCAGTAAAATATTCAGGCCCTTGAAACTTTTAAAAGGCTATTTTTGTCAAGAAAAGCATGACATGCTCCTTAAAGGCAATCTCAAGATACGTTATTTCTACTTAAAAAAAAACAGCTTTATCCTCTATTATTATTCTTCAGTTGTCTTCAAGGCTTATTGGTTATCCCCGTGCGGTTCAACAACAGTCCTTTGTATTGTCAGACTTGTCCTTAATTGATCAGCTAGATGTTTCTTCTGAAGGCCGGATCTAGCCCCCTAGCGGGTCCAAACCACCTACTCCCCCCCCCACCTCGAAATTTTGTCCGGCTCGTAAAAACGCAAAAAAATGCCTATAAGCAAATTTTTGAGGCGTTTCTATAAGTTATATTTTGTAAACCCTCCTCCCCCCAGAAAAAATACACACCCCTGAAGAAAAATCCTGGTTACAGTCTTGCTTCTTTGTATTGAACAAACTTTAATACATTTAGATTTTGCTTCGTGGCGCAGGCTGTAATACCAAAAGTTTTAGCTAAAAAATCACGGATTTATATTGGTTGAACTTATTTACGCTAAAAATAATAGAGGTTCGGATTTCTTTAAATGTTCACACGAATTGGTATACTTTGTAAAGTTTTTTTTTACGATAGCGACATATTTTAAGAAAAATCTTTACTTTATCAATCCTTTTTTCAGGCTTGGCGAAGATTGGAAAGAACTGTGCCAAGAAGAACCTCTTAATGAAATACCAGAGTTACCCAAAGATTCGTGGTAAGCAGAAAATGCATAATTCAGTTTGTAGTGTTCGAAAACCGAATGAGGACCATAGATCTTTCTAAATGATGAGATAATTTTTTTTGGAAAACGCTTGTAATTATTTTCTTTATTTTTTTTTTTTTGCTGTATTAACGTCTGGGGCGAATTTTGGTTTGTTTTTGGGTATATCTTATAGTATTTATTTTTGCATTTTTCTTTATTTTTTTCGTGTTTTTGGGGTTGATTTATCATAGTAGGGCAAAAGAAAAGTTAAAGAAAATAATTTGAAAACATAAAATTAGTGGCAAATGTATAAGGGTTGCCCTATAATGCACGTGCAGAAAGATAACAGGCTGGGACTAAGAAGTGCGAGTAGTTACTTCCCTTGGACTTTGTCTAGTCCCGAAAAACACAGTACGTGATACCAATTCACCCCTTGCGACCGAGAACGTATCCACTAGGCGTACATCAAAAGGTTTCCCCGTGTGAAGTACCTTTAAGCATTTTTTTTTTTATTTCCCATGGACTTTGTCTAGTCCGTGCCTGATCCTTATTGAAATAGAAATTTTCAACTTATCGAATAGAACAGACCAGATACTGGATCTTTTTGAGCTGACTCCGTAGCTCTTTTGGAGACACTTCTGTATTGCTCTTTTGGAGGTTTTTATTATCGTAATTATAATAGTATTGTGAATACCGTTTCTCATGGTGATATTTTTTCCTGCTTTAGGGAGAAGCCCGCAAAAGAGCTAACTGTCACTGAAACATCAACTACAGAATTGTCTCTCAAGTCTATTGCAGAGGTTCCACTTAAATCAGAAGGCAGCTCGTCGCAGAAGACGGAGGTTGTTACTGAAGAAATAAATGAAGTGGTTTCTGAAGAAGAAGAAGATGAAGATACATATATAAATGTTGCAGATTTATTGCCCAGTGAGTTTTTCTTTCCAAAATTCGCTGAGATTGCTTTTAAATTGAATGTAATTAATCCAACTTGTAATTACATTTCTAATCTGTTTTGTGCTATGCCTGCACAAAAACTTTAACCTTTCTTCTTCTGATAACCTTTCTTCTTCTGATTTTTAAATTTTGCTTCTGCTTTGGTAGTTTGACTTCATATGACCCTATAAAAAAGACATCTTAGATTAATTAGATTCACTTTGGTTCACTTTTTTTCCGATTAGAATTAAAACATGAGCTCTCTGGCTAGTAAAATTGTACTTTAAATAAATAAGACTTCTGTGTCTATAAACTGGAAAAAAATCACTAATTGTGTTTTTTTAGATAAATATGAAAACAAAAAGAAAGTTTCCTTTCAATTGAAATAATAAATGGCATTAAAACTTAAAGGAAGAACGTATCCTATACACCAAGGATGATATTCCCCCGCTCTTTGCGTTAAAGTGCGATTAGCTCTTTAAAAGAAGCATTTTAGAGTGAAAAATATAGCCAAAATAGTATTTGCCGCGTTTTATTTTCCCGATTACCTTCCATTTGACCTGAAAATGCTGTTTTTTAAAGCCGACGTGAATAAATAATCCCCTCACATCGAGACACAGTAAAAAAAACGAAAACTTGTGTTAGAACAGGGTCGTATCCAGGATTTTTTCCGGAGGGGGAGGGGGTTACAGAAGGATTTTTTCGGTGGAGAAGGGTTACAAAAAAACTATAAAAAACGCATCAAAAACTTGTTTATATTAATTTTGTTATGTTTTTAAGAGTCGGAAAAACATTGGGGGGGGGGGGGCTTATCCCCCCCGGGATACGGCCTTGTGGCAAAATATTCGATTTTGGAACGAAGTTTCACCAACGTTAATCTTTTGCATGAAGTATGGGTTGTTGGGCAAGGTGGCAGACACCCTTGTACGTGGGGTGATTCTGTTCATTTTTATATCACTAATTAAAAAAGCTTTTCGCAAAATAAGTTTTTCAAAGAAAAGCAAAGAACTCCATTAAACAAAAAATTCCTTCAAAACCCCTATGCCTTCCCAAGGCCATAACACAATTTGCACTTTACTGAAAAAAATTAAATAATATTTTACATTTTGATTACTAAATATCAGTATCAAACAGTTCGTGGTAACGAACTGTAAGTAAGGAGCGACCCGGCTCAATGGTAACCGAAACTCTAGAAAACGGTACCAATAGATATATCAAAAGAATCAAATTTCAATGCTGATTTCAAATATATAACTTTCATCAAGTTTAGTTCTACCCATCAAAAGTTACGCGCCTGAGAAAATTTGGCTGATTTTCAAAAAAAGGAAGAAAGACACCCTAAAAATTATAGAACCTTAATAAAATTCACACCATCATATTCAGCGTATCAGAGAACCCTACTTTAGAGGTTTCAAGCTCCTATCTACAAAAATGTGGGATTTTACATTTTTTGCCAGAAGAAAGATCACGGATGCGTGTTTATTTGTGTGTTTATTTGTTTGTTGTTTTTTTTTCCCAGGGGTGATCGTATCGACCTAGTGGTCCTAGAATATCGTGGGAGGGCTCATTGGAACGGAAATTAAAAGTTCTAGTGCCCTTTTTAAGTGACCAAAAAGAATGGAGGGCAACTAGGCCCCCTCCCACGCTTATTCTTTTCCCAAAGTCACCCGATCAAAATTTTGAGATAGCCATTTTGTTCAGCATGGTCGAAAATATGATAAATATGTCTTTTAGGATGACTTAATCCCCGAGGTTCCCAGAGGGTGGGATAAATGTTTTTAACTTACCACATTTTAAAATTTTTTTAGGGGTTATGGGGAATTTACATTATTTTTTCAGTTGGTTCTGTTTGGGTATTGGGTTGGGTAGTTGGGCTTAGGGGCAATGTTAAAGGATAAGTCCATAATATTATTTTTTATTGGGGAAGGGAAATCTCCCAGAAGGGGGTGCCGGACTTTCCAGCATTATTTATTGGTTATTGGGAAGTATACAATCATTTTCAGGAAGGATTTTTTCTGGAGGGGGGGGGGGTAGACGAGGGGGTTAATCTGGAGAATATTTACGTGGAGGATGTTTCTTTGGGGTAAGGGACATTTCTATGACGGGGGCGCCGGATTTCCAAGCATTATTTAAAAAACGATCAGAATTTAAATAAAAAAAAAACAAGTTTTTTCAACTGAAATGTAAGAACTAATATTAGAACATAAAACGAACAGAAATTATAACGTATGTGAGGGGGTTCTCCCCCAAGTCAAAAACTCTATCTTTAAGCGCCATTTTTTTTTTTTTAGTGCTTTAAAAATACCTATCTATTCTAATTAAAATGCCTTTGTGTTTAAGGGGTTTGTGAATAAAATTTTTTTTACAATTTTAAAGTAAAGTGCGGGGTACTTACTAAGGGCAGAACCCCCTCATATACGTAAGAACATATACGTAATAAAAAAAAAACAATAAAAAAACAAGCGATGCGGCTCAATAGTAATCGAAACTTTTAAAAACGGAATTTTGATGTCAATAAATGTATCAAAAGAATGTGTTCATAATGCTGATTCTAAATATATAAATTTTATTAAGTTTAGTATTACTCATCAAAGGCTACGAGCCTGAGAAAATTTACTCGATTTTTTAAAGAGGGGGGAAACATCCCCTACAATTGAAAGAATTTTAATGAAAATCACACCGTCAGATTCAGCGTATCAGAAAACCCTATTACATAGGTTTCAAGCTCATATCTGCAAAAATCTCCCCTGCATTAACTAAACATCCCCTGCATTAACTAAAAAACGATCAGAAATTAAATAAAAAAAACAAGTTTTTTAAACTGAAAGTAAGGAGCGACATTAAAACTTAAAACGAACAGAAATTATTCCGTATATGAAAGGGTCTGTCCCCTCCTCAATGCTTCGCTCATTACACTAAATTTTATTATTTTTTTAAAAAATAAAGTTGTGTGAAAGAGCCAAGCTATAGCATAAAGAAGGAGGCGTTGAGGAGGAGACAGTCCCTTACATATATGGAAAACTTTCAGTTCGTTTTAGGTTTTAATGTCACTCCTTACTTTCAGTTAAAAAAAACTTGTTGTTTTTTATTTAATATGTATATTAAACTGACAATTCACATTCATTTGTATTTTTATCAGTAAAGTGCAAATTATGTTCTGGCCTTGGGAAGGCATAGGGGTTGAACCCAACTTATGCTAATCTTTCCTCGTTTTGGTTTTGACTCTGTTATTTATTATAATTTCTGTTCGTTTTGGGTTTCATGTATTTACCGATGCTGATTTGTGGTAGTTTCACGCTTGTTAGATTATTTGATTTTATTTTTGATCATTTTTTTTCAATGAGAGCTCTTTAGTTTTCTTTGAAAAACTTATTTTGTGAAATTTTTTTTTAATTAATTTCTGTTCATTTTATATTGACATAGTCTTTTCAGGGAAGAAGAATTTTTTTTTTTTTTAAGACTTTATAGTTTGGTCTGATTTCCAGAACTTTCGACCTAACCATAATGGATATCTCAAAATTTTGATTGGATGTGTTTGGGGAAATGGTGGGCGTAAGAGTTGCCCTTCAATCACTTACGGCTATCAAAAGGGCACTAGCCCTTTCAATTTTTAATTGAATGAGCCGTTTTTGAAGTTTCTACGACATCGCTTTTTATAAAAACCTTATATGCCCCCAGGTCATAACTTACGACCCTTGCCCTGAGGGCTGTGGGGGTGGAGGCGTTGTCATCCTTAAAGACCTAATTTCCAAAACTTTCAACTACGTTGAATAAAATGGCTATCTGAAAATTTTTATTGGATGTGTTTGGGGAAAAGGTGGGCGAGAGAGGTGGGTTAGTTGCCCTCAAATTATTTTTGAGACAATAAAAGGGGCACTAGCCCTTTCAATTTCCAATCGAATGAGCCCTTTTTCAAGTTTCTAGGACAAAGATTTCAATAAAGACGTATGTGCCCCCATGGCATAACTTATAACCCTTGCCCTGAAGACTCTGGGTGGAGTGTTCTAATCAAAGGTATAGTTTGCTGAACTTTAAACTGCGTGGAAAAAATGGCTATCTCAAAATTTTGATTGGATTTTTTTGGGGAAATGGTGGGCGTGGAAGAGGTGTTAGTTGCCTTCCAATCACTTTCGACTATTAAAAAGGGCAATAGCTATTTCAATTTCCAATCGAATGAGCCCTTTTTGAAGTTTCTACGACAGCGCGTTTTATAGAAACCTTATATGCCCCAAGGGTATAATTTAAAACCGTTGCTTTGAAGGCTGTGGGGGGTGTCATCTTCAAAGACCAAATTCCCAGAACTTCCAACTACGTTGAACAAAATGGCTATCTAAAAATTTTCATTGGATGTGTTTGGGGAAAAGGTGGGCGTGAGAGGGGGGTTAGTTGCCCTCCAATTGCTTTCGACTATTAAAAAGGGCACTATCTCTTTGAATTTCCAATCGAATGAGCCTTTTTTGAAGTTTTCTACGACAACGGTTTCTATAAAACCTTATATGCCCCCAAGGCATAACTTACAACCCTAGCCCTGAGGGCGGTGGGGGAGTGTCCTCCTCAAAAACATAATATCTGTCTGGAAATCAACGACGCGTAACCAAATGGCTATCTAAAAATTTTGATTGGATGTGTTTGGGGAAAAGGTGGGTGTGAAAGGGGGGTTAGTTGCCCTCAAATCACTTTCTACTATTAAAAAGGGCACTAGTCCTTTGAATTTCCAATCGAATGAGCCATTTTTCAAGTTTCTAGGACAAAGATTTCTAAAAACTTATATGCCCCCAAGACATAACTTATAACCCTTGCCCTGAAGACTGTAGGGGGAGTGTCCTGCTCAAAGGTATAATTTCCTGAACTTTAAACTGCGTTTAAATTGGATGAGTTTGGGGAAATGGTGGGCGTGGAAGGGTTGTTAGTTGCCTTCCAATAACTAGCGACTATTAAAAAGGGCACTAGCCATTTCAATTTCCAATCGAATGAGCCCTTTTTTAAGTTTCTAAGACAACGAGTTCTATAAAAACCTTATATGCCCCCAGGGCATAGCTTACAACCCTTGCCCTGAGGAGTGTGTGGATGGAGGGGGGGGGGGGTTGTCATCCTCAAAGACCTAATTTCCGGAACTTTCAACTACGTCGAACAAAATGGCTATCTTAAAATTTTGATTGGATGTGTTTGGGGAAAAGGTGGGCGCGAGAGGGGGTTAGTTGCCCTCCAATCACTTTCGACTATTAAAAAGGGCACTAGCCCTTTGTATTTCCAATCGAATGAGCATTTTTGAAGTTTCTATGACAACACCTTCTATAAAAACCTTATATGCCCCAGGGCATAACTTACAACCCTTGCCCTGAGGGCTGTGGGGGAGTGTCCTCCTCAAAAACATAATTTCTATCTGGAAATTAACTACGCTGAACAAAATGGGTATATCATAATTTTGATTGGATGTGTTTCGGGAAATGTTGGGCGTGGAAGGGGTGTTAGTTGCCTTCCAATCACTTTCGACTATAAAATAGGGCACAAGTCACTCCGATTTCCAATTGAATGAGCCCTTTTCGAAGTTTCTACGACAACTTCTTCGATACGAAGTGCCCTGGTCTAAAGGAAAAAAATAATACATTGTGCCAACATCGTTCTTATATACCCCCCAGGGAACTTAAAATTCTTGCCCTGAGGGTTGTGGGAGAGTGACCTCCTCAAAAATATGTTTTCCATCTGGAAATCAACTACGCTAAACAAAATGGCTATCTCAAAATTTTGATTGGATGGGTTTCGGGAAATAGTGGGCGTGGATGGGGTGTTAGTTGCCATCCAATCACTCTTGACTATTAAAAAGGGCACAAGCCACTCCAATTTCCAATTGAATGAGCCCTTTTCGAAGTTTCTACGACGAATTTTTCGATACGAAGTGCCCTGGTCTAAAGGAAAAAAAATAGTAAATAGTGCATTGTGCCAACATCGTTCTTATATGCCCCCAGGATATAACTTAAAATCCTTGCCCTGAGGGTTGTGGGGGAGTGGCCTCCTCAAAAAATATTTTCTATCTGGAAATCACCTACGCTGAACAAAATGGCTATCTCAAAATTTTGATTGGATGAGTTTGGGGAAATGGTGGGCATGGAAGGGGTGTTAGCTGCCTTCCAATGACTTGCAACTATTAAAAAGGGCACAAGCAATTTCAATTTCCAATCGAATGAGCCCTTTTTGAAGGTTTTACGACAACGCCTTCTATAAAAACCTTATATGCCCCCAGGGCATAACTTACAACCATTGCCCTGAGGGCTGTGTGGGTTGTCATTCTCAAAGACCTAATTTCCGAAACTTTCAACTACGTTGAACAAAATGGCAATCTGAAAATTTTGATTGGATGTGTTTGGGGAAAAGATGGGCGTGAGAGGGGGGTTAGTTCCGCCCTCCATTCACTTTCGACTATTAAAAAGAACACTAGCCCTTTGGATTTACAATCGAATGAGCCTTTTTTGAAGTTTCTACGACAACGCCTTCTATAAAATCATTATATGCCCCCAGGCCATAACTTACAACCTTTGCCCTGAGGGCTGTGGGGGAGTGTCCTCCTCAAAAACATAATATCTATCTGGAAATCAACTACGCTGAACAAAATGGCAATCTCACAATTTTGATTTGAAGTGTCTGGGGAAATATTGGGCGTGGAAGGGGTGTTAGTTGCCTTCCAATCACTTTCTACTATTAAAAAGGACACAAGCCACTCCAATTTCCAATCGAATGAGCCCTTTTCGAAGTTTTTACGACAACTCCTTCGATACGAAGTGCCCTGGTCTAAAGGAAAAAAATAATAAATAGTACATTGTGCCAACATCATTCTTATATGCCCCCCAGAGCATAACTTGAAATCCTTGCCCTGAGGGTTGTGGGGGAGTGACCTCCTCAAAAATATATTTTCTATCTGGAAATCAACTACGCTAAACAAAATGGCTATCTCAAAATTTTGATCGGATGTGTTTCGAGAAACGGTTGGCATAGATTCGGTTTTAGTCGCCTTCCAATTAATTTTTAATGTGGAAAAGAGCACACGCCCCTCCAGTTTTCCAGCGAACGGACCCCTTTCGAAGTACTTGTGAGAGTTCTTTTAATACAAAATACCTTGCTTTAAAGGAAAAAAATAATAAATAATGCATTGTGCTAACATCGTTATTATGTGCCCCCGGGGCATAACTTAAAACCCTTGCCCTGAGGGTTGTGTGGGATTGACCTCCTCAAAAATATATTTTCTATCTGGAAATCAACTACGCTGAACAAAATGGCTATCTCGAAATTTTGATTGGATGTGTTTGGGGGAATGCTGGGCGTGGGGGGGGGGCTAGTTGCCCTCCAATCACTTTGGACTATTAAAAAGGGCACTAGCCTCTCCAATTTTAAATTGAATGAGTCCTTTTCGAAGTTTCTACGACAACTCCTTCGATACGAAGTGCCCTGGCCTAAGAAGAAGAAGAAAAAAAAAATACATTGTGCCAACATCGTTCTTTACTTATGCAGTGCTATTGCCTATGATATTCTTAGTCATTCTCAATATGAGTGAATTCCCCTCTCCTCTTCACGCTAGAGTTTAAATTTTACGCTGTAATTTGATATTTAGAACTAATGCCTTCTGCTAAAGTCTACCGTTATTGCCATTAAGGGGCTGTTTCCCACATAGCGTAAGTGCACTCATACAAAGAGAGGCACGGGTTAATTCCCTTCCCCCTTAGCATTTATCTGAAGCACCCGTTATGGAATATTATGAGCCTAAAGTTCTCTCTCAATCTTTAGGGACTACCCTAATAGCGGGTGCGTAACTAAGAAATACACAATACCCGTTAGTTTTACTGGATTAATCGTTTGTAATTTGTGATTCATTTAGTGAATCACATATTTAGTGATTCATTTAATAAGACAGCGTATATGTTTAGGGTTGACTAGTGAAGCCAAACGGGTGTTTAGATAGCCTTTCCATAGGCCTTAATCGACTGATTAACTCTAAATTTTTATTGATAAAGTTTTGGTCCTATCTTGCCAACGTTGTTGTACTAAAGGACAAAATACAAAAATCGGTATTCTGCTACAGACAATTTCTTAAATTGCTTAAAAAGGGAACTATGACTCTGAATTTTGAACCAACATTGTTTGAAATATTGTTTTTTTCTTAATATCAGCTTGAAACCTCTGTTTCGTGGTTCTCAGGCATTTTTAATTTTACTGTAAAATTCCCATCTGGATCGCTCCAATTATCGAAGGGGTGTATTTCCAAAGTGTTATATTTTCTAATAGATACTCATTACCTTATGCTAATAATTTTGATGGCTGGGTTTAAAATTTTAAAAATTGCTCATTCAGAATATGCACGACAATTATACGCTGATTAAATGTATACACTTTAATAAAAATATGGCTTTTTTTAGAGTTCCAATTTCTATGAAAAGGGTTGCTCGTTACTTAAAGTTCGTTATTCTAAGGGAAAGGGTAGTGCTGCTTCCTCAAGCCTCTTATTTATATCCATGTTTAGTTTTACGTAACAATACGTTTAGTAATGATCATCGCTGAGAATGTGCACCCCTTTAATTATTTATTAGAGAGACGGGAGGTATGAAATCTCAGAAATCAATCTTCGGGTCACAATTTTATGTTTTCAGAGGGTTTGTCGGAAAAATCTTATTTTTTTTAATGCGATATCCATCTCTCCAACCCTTTTTGCAGGTAAGAGTTTTAGCTGTAACCCTGTAGCCAGGGTCGTCACATATTTAGGGGAGGCCTTCCCCCCAAGGTCTTGGAGCACTCGATTAAGAAAAATTAATTGGTAAAATCGTGGCGCAAGTGCCACGATTTTTCCGACGCCGCCAATTTTTTTTTTGGTTAAATAAAGACCATGAAAATACTGACTTGTCATCTACAGAAATATCTAACTTGGTCGGTAAACGCTCTTGCTGTGATTTTACAGATGGTGCCACAATTTTCCATTTTGTTAAATAAAGAGTATGAATGTACTGACATGAAATATACCGAAATCTGAATCTCGGTCGGTAACTGCAGCAGTTTTACCGACTTCTGTATTGATTTTACGTATCGTATTCGAAGCGGACATTACGCTAATTATTGATAAGAAGACAGTCGGTAAAAACGACCAGCCAGTCAGTAAAATCCCTCGTCCCCCCCCCTCCCCCCAGCATTTGGCTAATAACGCCCCTGCCTTTAACCCACGTATTGTAGGTCTAGTTCAAACTTTTACAGGTAAGAAGAGGAGTTGAGGGTCTTCATATTTATCTGAGGGGCTTCTCATTGAGAGTTATAAAATTTGGGTCTAAGAATACATCTTTTGAGTGTTCAGGCACTCCCCAACCCACAAAAAGATCCATTGATGAACATGGCGCCTCATGACAGTACGGCTTCTGAAATTGGGAGGTTATATAAGCAGCTTTCAGTCACTTCTTCTTCGTTTGAGTATCCTAGAATTTTCACTCGAAAGTATTTTGGTGCCAAAATTATTTTGTTGTGTCACACAGTGGTAGAGATGGCCCCTTTGTAGTGACCAAGTTTGTAACAGTGAACCAAATTGATTTTTTTTACATATAAATATAGTATGTAGTTCTGTAAAATTTTTGGATTGGAGCCAATGTCACGGAAATTTCTTCTTTTTTCTTACTCGGTCTACTTAAATAGTGGAACCTCATGTGAGACAGATAACAGGGTAGTAACTTTTTTTTTTATGAAATTCAGCGTAATGATTCATTTAAAGATCATAAATTATGCATACTTCACATGGTGGCCTGGCTAGCTCAGATGAAACAATGGATCGGGTTTCGGAAATGATATTCCAAAAATTGTAATCCTGGCTGCATTGCTGTGAAATGTCAGAAGCTTCCCAAAATTTTCGACTGATTGAATTGAAAATAACCTTCTTCTCTGCCTGGGCCTTGATAAAAAAAAAAGTCACGTTTTGACCCAGAACGTGCAAAATCAGATTAAAAACTGAATGGTCATTTATGTTTTCTTTGAGGGATAGGTGTAAAAGAGACGAATCATCTCTCTTTCCTTGACAAATTTTTGGCATTTTTAGCTTTGGAAAGGTACTACCCCCCACCCCTTGAGTAGTGTTCCTGACTAGAATACTCAGAAACGCGCAAGTATCGCTTGACTGCTTTTACTTTCTTTTCGTTCCCAAGAAGCATTAACTTCCTGCTATAATCTATAATAGTAGTTGGCATTCAGGAACAAGAAACTATATTTGGTGACCTCTAAATTTTCCATTTCTTAAAATTGAATGAGGACTAATTTAGTCCAAACTATTAGTTCAACTGACTAGAAAAGAAATCCAGTTTTAAATTAGATTGTAAAGAAATCGTGAAATTGAAACTTAAAGTAATTCTTTACTTTTTAACGGTTCTTTTGTTTTTTTCGTTATTTTATAACGTTAATTCGTTATTTTAGGTGAAATCCTCATTGGCTTAAAATATAATAGCTAATCAAGTGCTTTGACAGCAAAGTCTAAAAAAAAAACATATATAAGAAGTCGTCTTAGTTTACTTGAAATATTGAATTTATTACAATTGATATTGGGGGCAATCTTGCAATAAAAAGAAAATAAGAAAAAGATATACTCAGCCAAAACAAAAAATCTTCTAAAAAGTATTAATTCCCTTGCGTCAAAAAAATTACGTTGCACAAATGTCTCAATGTACGCATGTTTTTACTCTTTTTCTCTCAAACTCTGTCTACTAGAGATTTTTCAATAGTTCTTAGGGAGGTCAATCCCTCCTGAGTGCAAATATGAATGAGTATATTTTCCACTTTTGAGAGCTTTCCCAAATAGTTCTTAGAGAGATTATTCCCTCCGGTTGGGCAGTATGAATTAATTTATTGTTTACTCTTTATTTAAAATTCCCAATCCAAATGTTTCAGTTAAATACAATAAGTTATGGATGTGATTAAACTATAATTAGAGCTGACTTTCTTAGGTTTGTTTCAGCATGGCATTCATCTTTGCTACATTTCTCTCTCCAGTGGCGTTGATTGGGGGAGAGGACATATGTATCCCATATATTTCTTGCTCCCCCCCCCCACCTATATTTAAACAAATAGTTCTTTAATTTTTTCATTGAAAGATGAGTTGTTAGGCGTTTTCATTGGGAAATTGAAAAACGAAAAGTCCCCCCACCTATATTTAGAAAAATACACCCCCCTTCACCCAAATTTTCGTGATACGACACCACTGTTTCCAACTTGTTCGTTTTTCGAATGATTATACACTTTAGAAATGCTTTAAACTTAATGCGTCAAGACTATGAATTTACAAAAATGATCAGGAAAAATTAACTTCTTAGGTGGAGGGTTGAGGAATAACTGACTGTTTAATACCCAGCCTTCAAATAACGAAAGTAAAACTATATGCTCTCAAAGGCTCGTTCGCAATGAGAATTTGCAAATACTAGCGAGTGCTAATTTGACCCAATCAGAATTTTTCGGCCAATCAGAAAATTCTGTGAAAATCTGATTGGCTTAAATTAGCGCTAGCTAAATCTTGTTATCAGTAGAAACTCATTGTGAATGAGCCCAAAGAGACATTTGTTAATTTATTAAGACGTATTTTTTTTTATTTGAATCGGAATTTTAAGCGCTAGTACTAGTCCTATCTTATGAAAGGATTTCAAACATTTTGTCAGTGAGAATATAGAGGGAAAAATATAGTTCAAGGAATTGCCTATATATACTGTATGGTGTCTCGAAAGTGGCCAACTATGTTCAAGCGATAAACTTGTCGCTATTTTCGGCGGATTCACCAAAGTCGAGGATTGTCCTTTTTTTTTATTTTAATGTCCATACCAACCAGAATGCCAGTCCAACTGACCTATATCTTCGTTTTTTTTTTTTTTTTTTTTTTTTTTTTTTTTTTTTTTGAAGTTTGAGTTCCTTTAAAAATTTTCATTAATGTAGTGTGACTTTTTTAATGTTATTTCCAGATGTTAAAGAGAGGTTAACACGGATTAAACTTGTTGTTTACAATCCGAGTTCATTCAGGTTTTATTTGAGGTTTGTTCATGGTTTGAATGAAAAGAAAAACTAAATTGAATCTCAAATCAGCTCAAAGTGTTAAAAATCAAACATTTGTCACTTCTTCTTTCAGGATCAATAAAATAGAGTACCCGTTAACTCCTCTTTCACCAGCATAGAAAAGTTACACCATATCGCTGAAAACGTGTATACCAAGGAGAAACTCAAAAAAAATATTTGCGTTTAGAAACTCAGAAAAGTTTGAGTCCCAATAGCAACCCAAGAGCCCCACATTTCATGGACGTGGTTGTACTGTGCTAGATAATGAGGTCATATTTTGTTTGATGATTCCTTATGAGGCACATCGCCCACAGTGCATTGTAGCGATGTCGCTGATTTTCCCAATCACTACTGATAACCATAGGTGGTGGCTTCAAGCAATTTTTTTTTTTTGCTGGAGTGTACTTTGATTTTTGGATGGTCGATATGCATGAGTATATTTTATACTCAAATATATAACTTTTTGTGAAGAGCGAAAAAATTGTTCTGAACATTTTCTCTTGTCACACTTGTATTGTCTTTAACATTTTTTCAGAGTATTTTCTTGTCTGCAAGGAGTATAATCATTTCTAAATGAATATTATAATGGAATAGTAACAGTAAAAAAAAAAAATGTAAATTAATATTAAACTAGTAAAAAAAATTACCGTGTTGCTTATTAGGGCAGAAGGCAGCCCCCCCCCCCCTCCTTACGACTCATTTTAGAGGACCAAAATTTACAAAAAAATCTTACAGATGTTGTAATGTTTTGAAAAATATATTATAATATATATAATATTTTATTTATATTATAATATATATAATATAAATAAATATTATAATAGAACAATAACAGTAAAAAATGTAAATTTATATTAAATTAGTAAAAAAAATACAATGGTGCTTATTAGGGAAGACGGTAGCCTCCTCCACCACCACTCATTTTAGAGGACCAAAATTTACAAAAAAAAAAACAAAAAAAAAACGTACAGATGTTGTAATATTTTGAAAAAAAAACATGGCACTTTTCGGGCAAAAATATTCGTTTTGCACCCTCCCTCCCCGCTTTGGAAAACTTTCTGTGGGCACCCTTGATTAACTAGTTTGCGTTTTAATTTACTTGAAGTACTTAATATGAATAATAAAGCCATACAACGAATATAAACGACAGATAATTATTATTCATTTAAACTGGTAAAGATTGATTTACTACTGATCAATAGTTGATAACAAATAGGAATTATTTCTGTTACTGAAAATATTTTACAAAAGTGGCAAGACCCACAAAGTTACTACCTAATCCAGCTAATGTTATGTCTTTAAATGATAGGTTGAAGTATATTACCCCAATTGACTAGCATTAATAGTTCAAAAATAGCTTGTTTTCTTCTTCTGTTGCTTTACGAGAATATGCTTTATTTTTGTTTGAAATTAAATAATAAAAAACGATTTTTTTCAACTGAAAGTAAGGAGCACCATTAAAACTTAAAACAAACAGAAATTATTACGTACATAAGGAGGTTGTCCCCTCTTCAATACCTCGCTCTTTAGGCTAAAGTTTGACTTTGTGTTCCATTCATTTCGGAATGACTCCTGAAACACAAGGATCATTTAATTAGAACAATAAGATTTTTAAAAGTTCTAAAAAAAATTTCAGTGTAAAGAGCGAAGTATCGAGGACGGAACAACCCCCCTTATATACGTCAAAATTTATTTTCGTTTTAAGTTTTAATGTTGCTCCTTACTTTCAGTTGAAAAAAATGTTTTTGCCACAGTCTATTCATCTATACTTCCCCACAGGAAAGGGGAATTAGCTTCAAAGGTTGGATCGAAGGACTCCCACCCCCTCATTGTCAGCCCTGTGTGCTCAACCTTATTTAGTTTTGCTTTACACAAGAAAACATACTAGCAGATTCTCCAATTACATGAGAGGGACGGAGAAATAATCAATTGAGTCATGTGGTATGATATGTACACTTTTACTACATGCATATACAAGTAGTTGCGCAGTATTTGGAGTAACTAGGAATCCACCACATAGTCATGCACCTTGTTTATATTTATTCAAAAAAACTTTAACAAAAACCTCTTAACATGGGTGCTCTGGAGTACTATTTTTTGTATGAGTATATCCCTTCTCCAGATTTTACACCAAATTTTCCTTCCTTGATCAGTTTCTCTAACAGGGGTACATTTTCAAACAATGGGTTGTCTGGATATTTCTCAGCCCAGCCTTTAACGATATAATAGGACGTATCAAGTCCAACATAGTCTGCCAGCTCCAAGGGTCCCATGGGGTAGCCTGCGCCCAATTTCATTGAGGTATCAATATCCCGAGCACTTGCATCCCCTCTTTCAAGCATCCTCAAGGCTTCCATCATGTATGGAACCAGTAAACGGTTAACAATGAAACCTGCAAAAGAAACATAGTCAGTATACTTCCTATGATCATGTTTTCATCATTGTAAGATTTTCTTCAATCAATGGGTCATCCATTTTGCAGGTATAATGCCATCAAAGATTAAATGTACTTAGATTATTTAGTGGAAGCAGAAAAAAAAAAATATTTGTCATCTAGCATTGCTTTTCATTCTGAATCGGAATAATAGTAAACTAGGTAAAATAGCATATAAAAATAACATTTGAATTGACAGGAATTAGCAAACAAACCATCCTTGTTTGTTGTTTTTTTTTTCTATTAAAAAAAAAGAAGATATTCATTTTGAAAATAATTACAGCTTTTTTTAGTTTTAACTAGATGTTTTTAATTGTAGTTCCATTGACGCGTGATTTTAATTCTTGTAAAATTGTCTTTGTTTGATGAGCAATTAATTTAATTTTGCTTGTTTTGTATCAGGAAGCTGACTCAAAATTACTATCAGATTGTGTATGATTTACCAAATTATTTAGTATTTATCATTCTTCCTACCACTTTTTTTAAAGCAATCCCTACTCTTATCTCAATATGCACGCCCAGTCAAAAGTAGTTGCGTTGTTTTAGTTCCTTAAACAACATTTTCAGGGATTGGAATTCTGCTTTCCTTCCCTTCTAAATACTGCCCTCTTTTTTTTAACAAAAGAAAAACAGCTTTTTTGGGATTACTGTGTGCGTGTGTGTGGGGGCGGGGGTGGTTTTGGATTAGAGAAATTCCCCGAAGAAATAATCCAAGACTCCTGTTGACTTGAGTAAGGCAATTATCGGAAATATACAACAATATGGATATTAATCTTATGACGTCTTTTTTTTTGCATAAAAGCATCTCACCAGAAAGGTTTTTCCACCTCTGTCCTAAATCTCAAATGAAAAGAGGACAAGCTCCTTCTTTCTAGTTTATACAGGTCTTGTCCGCAAGCTTACATTTTTAAGGGGATGTGTGAAAATTTACTGGTGAGGCTGTTTTTTTTACCCAGAAAAAGCCTATTTTAATGACTAATATCCAGATTGTCTTGTATTTTCAGGACAATTTTTAAGGGGATGTTTGTAATTCTAGGGGATGTACAAATTTTAAGGGGATATACATTTTTAAGGGGATGTGTGAAAATTTCCTGGTGAGGCTTTTTTTTACCCAGAAAAAGCCTATTTTAATGTCTAATATCCAGATTGTCTTGTATTTTCAGGACAATTTTTAAGGGGATGTGTGTAATTCTAGGGGATGTACAAATTTTAAGGGGATATACATTTTTAAGGGGATGTGTGAAAATTTCCTGGTGAGGCTTTTTTTTTACACAGAAAAAGCCTATTTTAATGACTAATATCCAGATTGTCTTGTATTTTCAGGACAATTTTTAAGGGGATGTGTGTAATTCTAGGGGATGTACAAATTTTAAGGGGATATACATTTTTAAGGGGATGTGTGAAAATTTCCTGGTGAGGCTTTTTTTTACCCAGAAAAAGCCTATTTTAATGCCTAATATCCAGATTGTCTTGTATTTTAAGGACAATTTTTAAGGTGCTGTGTGTAATTCTAGGGGATGTACAAATTTTAAGGGGATATACATTTTTAAGGGGATGTGTGAAAATTTCCTGTTGAGGCTTTTTTTTACCCAGAAAAAGCCTATTTTAATGCCTAATATCCAGATTGTCTTGTATTTTCAGGACAATTTTTAAGGGGATGTGTGTAATTCTAGGGGATGTACAAATTTTAAGGGGATATACATTTTTAAGGGGATGTGTGAAAATTTCCTGGTGAGGCTTTTTTTTACCCAGAAAAAGCCTATTTTAATGTCTAATATCCAGATTGTCTCGTATTTTCGACTGCTGTCACACTCGAACCAATAGAAGAGTCCGTCATTACCTATTATGAGAATCTCTCAACCACCCCCTTTCCCACAGTTATCCTGTAATTGAAAAAAAAAATGTATAAAAGCTTGAAATATTGAATGAATGCAAAATTCACTTTTTTTTATTGTATAAAGAATCAAGCGATCTTAGTTGAGAAGAAAAGGAGAATGAGAGTTTCAATAGTTGAACATCTTGCTGGAAACTATTAAATTTGTCCATTAACTACAGAAGAAATATACCACAATGAGAAGAAGAACAGCATAAAAACAACCAATTGAACTATATTAGCACTTTCATATCATTACCTACAAAAGGGGATGGGACCCTTTTAACCCCCCCTCCCCCCCCCCCCGCAACCATATAAAGTTAGGTGCCCACATAATGTGAAAAGATCATGCCTTTCAAAATTATTCATTTACAAGGAATAAAATGTATATGGTCACTTCCATTCAAATTCAAAATTTGGAAAACAAAACTGTAGCCTAGAAGTTCACAAAGCAATATTCTAAGATTACATTTTTGCTTATTTAATGCTCCAGAAACAAAATGAAATAGAAAAAATATTGGTTCTGGCTAATAAACATAGCAAGACTCTTAAGTTTGTGTAAAAAATCTTGCATATTTGGTATGTTATGTTTGCTCACTATGTAGAACTCATTTGTAATCTATCATTTCTCAGTCCTTTTATTTCTCAATTCCTGACCCGAAGTAATAGACATCATTCCTTGTACAAATGTATACTTTAAATTAAGTTGAATTTCTTATCTATAATTTCAAATGGTAGTTTTACATCAAAAACGACTATGGGGATTAAAATACCCATTACCTACTTATACTTCACCTAAACGTTTTGTCATATGTCAATAATAGGTCTGTCTGTCAGGTAGTTGCTATTTTCCACTAAACCCAGCCAAGCCCTGATATGGGCTTTCTGTATTCAAATTCTATTGGACTTTATTATCAAAGCACAGGAATTGTCCATTTTAGAATTTTAACCTGGTTTCATCCCCTTCTCTCTCTTTAAACGGTTTAAAAGGTTCATTTCATTACATTTGTTTCTTGTTGTGTTACTGTTCAGATGCTCTTGGAAGCTAAGCATTTGGTGTTGCAAACTAATTTTCTGTATTTTGATTCACAGTATATATATATATATATATATATATATATATATATATATATATATATATATATATATATATATATATATATATATATATATATATATATATATATATATATATACTGCTAATAATTTCATATGCAGGCTTAATTATATACCAGAATCCTATTATATGAAACCCTTAGCTATTTAAAAAATTATTGTATTAGACACAATGCAGTTTTTTTTTTAACTAATGCAAAGACATTTATAAGTTTTGATTTACTTACTTCATAAAGATTCCCTTGAAAAAAATAAGGTCTCCTCCTAGTATAGTGCAATAAATTCGAGTTCAATTTGAAACCAATGCACATATTTTTTGTTGTTGCTTTCTTTTGCTGAAACTTTGAATATAATTCTAAAAATGATTTTATTCTCTTTCATAAGAAGTTCAGTGTTTGTCATCAGGTTAGTAATCGAGTGGTTCTGTGGTTATTTTGGTTAAGGTTGGTTCAAAAGATCAATGGGTTAGATTTAGCTAAAAAAAAAAACATTACTGAGAAAAAGAAAAATCCATCTCCCCACCCCTCCCTGTAAAAACCGACGGTTTTTCGTTTTTACTCATAATTTTTATACATTTCATATAGTTCACCAGCTGTTTGCTATGCTTTTTGTCGAGTTTTTGGCCCGTCTTGAAATGATTTGTTGGATATTTGCCTGATCTTATCCTTTCCTCCCGCTCTCAGGCACATATTCCAACCCCCCCCCCCCTATGATTCCGGCCTTCTTTAAAAGGTCTGAATTTCCAACTGTTCAATCCTCCACTCCTTCCTAACGGTTAAGTTTATATGTAACAATGACTTGTGAAATCGAGAAGCAGGGGGGAATTTCTTATTGAATGGACAGACTTTGGGATCCAAAGTGACCAATTAAACTTTGCCATAAATACTAACGTCTTCAATAAAAAAAGGATCAAGATTACCTTTAACAGGGGAGAGTCTGGATAGATGGTTATTTTTAGAAAGCCTAGATGCAAAAGCTCTCAGGAGCCTAATATTGTTCTAATTTCCATCTTTTGGAGCAAGTATTTGAAGAGATTTTATATTCATCAAAACACTATATTCAAACAAGTATGTGTGTTTCCCTTCTTCAAAATGTAATCATTCAACTTTTGAAAGTATTAAAATATATACATATGTTTAAAATTACTCATTTCTTTTTCTAAAGACAAATACTCAATCATCAAATTTATTAATGTTCAAGTATATTTGGAACTGGCATATTAACTGGTTTAATTTTATAATTTTGAACTATAATAAATCTGAATGATCTACATAATTTTAGAAATAGATAAACATCATCTGTTTTACAGGGAATAAGTTATCGTTTTTTAATATTATAGTAAAGCCTGAAAGGTGGTAATTTAAAGGAGCAGAAGCTTCCTGTAGCTATGTTGAATGTGTAGACAACAATATTATTAATTTTGAAATTTTATTGAAGGTCAATATGCCAATTACTTATAAAATGCATGGGGTATTTATCAGGAAACCTGGTGTTGTTTTTATCACTATTCTGTTTGTCTTCATATGGCAGAAATCTTAAAAGTCAATCTCCATTTGACGATTTTGGTAATTCAGGAATCTAATAGTCTCTGCTGTTTCCTTTTTATGTTGTGGTAAAAGAAAAATCTGTAGTTCCTTTTTTGGCTGGACTTGAAACATTAATGACAGTCTCTATCTCAGAAGTGATAGGGATTTTGCCATTTTATTTTTGCAAAAATGTAAAGTGGAGGTTTGCTTTTAGCATTTTCTCTTTTTTGTCACATGTCAGTGGTGTGCCAAATAGAGACTAATTCTTTGTCTTTCACTATAAGCCAATAAGTCTATCAAAATTAATTTCAGCTTCTAGATTCTAGAGCTACATACCTTTAAGCTCCTACTTAAAAAAAAGATGAGATAAATATATAGTTGCTAAATGCTGTTTGGTACAAGGAGACTACATTCCACCTCATGTGCTATACAAATGTAACTACTCTTTTTTTTGGGGGGGGGGGAGGGTGACAGTAATACCAATTGACTGTTTATGTAACAAATGGTATATATTTACACTTGAGATCAAAATTTCTCAGGTAAAATTAACCAAGGATTTATTGTAATTTCCCCTGCCATGGACATCCCCCCTCCCCATGTACTGGTATGCTATGCACTATCACAGTTGTTCTTCTTTTGCCTTCTGACATCATGTATCTTCTCATATTAAAATGACCTCTTTTTGGCTTGCTCTTTCCCAGGGGCAAAAACAGGGGGAGGTTGCAATCCCCATCTAGATTTTTTAAGAAAAAAAAAAAGATTGCTTCCACAATTAAAAAAATTAAAACTTGGCTTAAGAACTGTCTTAACAAAGCTTACAGTCTAACAGAAGCAGACTGTAAACCAAATTTGAAACCAATATTTCCAAATTTGAGACACATCTCTAGAACTGTCTTCACATAATCTTTATACCATTTCCAGTAGGAAGGAAGTAAATCTGGTAATTAAAATTCCTTACTACAAATTTCAGTATCTAGAAAAGGTATTGTACATGTTGCAGGCACAATACCTATTCACCAGCATTATCATGTTGGCATGCAGCTTTGACAATGCTGCTTTGTTGGTGCTAGTAAGTGGTTTAGTGATGATATCTACTTCAGGATAAATACAAAATTAGGTAACAATCTTTAAGTATTCAAGAATGGAATTGCTCAACCTTCTCTGAACTAAACTCTATAAAAACAAAATTGTTACTTCTTTAGATTCTGAAGAAATCTATGAATATGATTTTCAAAGTTTTTATGAATCTGATTTTCAGCCTCCTCTCTCAACGTCTGTGCCAACTGGGGGAAGGGGGTTTGGTACTCTTCTGTATCTGTGAATTGGTGTCAATGCCCCCTTTACTGCATAGACATGCCCCTGGATTATAAACAAAAAATTACTGATTTTATTGTTGTTGTTTTTTTTCAAATTTTCATTATCAAAGCAGATGAGAAATAAGAATAAAAATAGTGCATAAAATCTAAATTATCAATTTTGTATATAGCCTAGGGCTATATCCAGGCATTGGGTAGGCAGCTGGTCTGAGGCTAGACAGAGAATAGGCTAGCTCTGAAAATCAGATTGATATTTTTTGTTTGAATCTGATGAAGTAAGAATATTGCTATTATAATGTCTAGTTCTGTAGAGGCCATGCACAAAAATGTTGCCCAAAATTGGATGTGAATCAAGTTTCAAGAGACATTTTTATCCCAAGAGCAAGCATTCTACAATGGTATATGATAATTACATTTTAATATACTGCAAGCTAAATTGTCTGTTAAAGTTAAACATCTTATTTTTTAGGTGCTGGCAAGGGATTCTCTGTTAAGGTTAGGACAGAAAGCATCAGGAAAAAACAAATATACTGTAGGAAATACACTGCTGTTTCCATTGTATCCTAGTCTTCTTCTCCCCTAATTAGGCCAAATATACCCCTAAGCTATGGTCATTACACAAGTCTGATGATCTTTTTCTTTTTTAATTGGCTTATTGACCACATAGAGTAACTCTTGATGAAAAATAAGGGTTAAAATGGCAGTTTAGTAGTTCTTTTGAAGGAAAAACTACAAAACAAAAATGCAGTAACCTACAATTAGGTTCTTTATTTTATACTACTTCCTAACATCATGGTCATTATTGTGACAATGCAGCCCACCCCTTTGATAGTCCTGGATATAGAACTAAGATTTTTACAAAACTAAAAGAAAACATTAAGACAATGAGATTCTTACTTAATAATATGCAGCATATTTTTTATTAATCAGATTATTATGTCTGCTTCCATTGTTATCCAGATTTTGCAATAATTTCAATTAGTATTTTTGCCCAATATTGTAGCCAGCCACTCAGGCAAAACTGTGTTTCATCAGATCAAAAATGTGAGAAAACTGGTAAACAAAGAAGATTGGACATGGCATGAGATGCAAAAGAATGGAGAAATATATTATTAGGGATATATTTGGGATCATCACAGAGAGGGGGAGCATTTTCAGAAAAACAGCCATGATATTCAGAAAAAGCATAAAATAAGGAATCCAATGGTGCTACTCTTTTTTGTTTTATAGTGTTTCCTTCAGAAGAACTGCTAACCTACCATACTAAAAATTAATGACAAACCCACAAAATCAGCAAACTTTTGCATGTAGCCTATGGCTATATCTGGTCTCACTGGGGGAGGGCTGGGAATCCAACTGCAAAAGTATATTTCTTTTTTGCCTATCTGAATCATGTCCTGTAAGTAATTATAACCTGCTATCTAAATCATGTCCTACCAACCAAGAATAATAACAAACCCACAAAATCAGCAAACTTTTGCATGTAGCCTATGGCTATATCTGGCCTCACCAGGGGGAGGGGGAGGGCTGGGAATCCAACTGCAACAGTATATTTCTTTTTTTGCCTATCTAAATCATGTCCTGGTAAATATCTATCAAATCATATTATTGAGTTAGGAATAAAGTGAATACACTATTCAATGCCTTTTTTTATGCTGATTATGAATATAATAAGAATTTCTATTGGAAATGAATTTCAGCCCCCCCCTAAATATGCCAATTCAGGGTTAGGTTAGGTATAGATAGGGTGGGGGCTGAAATTCATTTCCGATAGAAATGCCTATTATATTTGTAATCAGCATAAAAAAGGCATCAAATGGTGTATTCACTTTATTCCTAACTCAACAATATGATTTGGTAGATATTTACCCATGTCCTTAACCTGATCTATTACCTTAGAAAGTGATGTTACCCTAAAAAAATTACTTTACCTGGTGTATCTTTGCATGTAACAGTGACTTTGCCCATATTTTTCCCCCATTCAACCATCTTATTATATGTTTCATCTGATGTTTCTGGGATTCTGATAATTTCTAGAAGTTTCATAACTGGGACAGGGTTGAAAAAATGCAGACCACCAAATCTATCCAGCCTTGTTGTTGATTCAGCAATATCCTTTATTGGAAGGGATGATGTATTTGAAGCAAATATAGTATGGCTTGGTGCTGCTTTATCCAGTGATGAGAAAAGTTTTCTTTTTATTTCAACATTCTCTATAATAGCTTCAATCACAAGATCAGCTGTTGCTACAGATCTATTGTTGTCTGTCATGTAAGTTATATTTGTTAATGTTTCATCAATAAATTTGTTGCTCTTTTCAGTATCATCTTTAAATTGTTTCTTTGCTACACGCGAAACACTTGTTTTAATGCTGTTTTCTGCCTTCTTCAAGACGTCATCATTTAAATCCACCAGGTTCACTTTGTGTCCTGTTTGAGCTGCAACCTGTGCAATCCCAGCTCCCATCAGCCCACTTCCAATTACAGTGACTTGATTGATTGCTGCATTTCTGAGGGCAGATGCAGAAAATGAGCGCGAAGGAACAATAAGCCTGGATAAATTCATCCTTAATTTTCCTGTAATTGCTATTATTTCTTCTAAAAAGACATATCCAATGTTGCCAAATGCTTTTGATAAGATACCTAAATTATTTGCCGAAAACTTCTCGCTTAGTTCACTTATTAGCTATCATAAATCACAATTGTTTGTTCTCAAGTTTCTTGTATTATTTTGGTCCAGGAATGTAAGTTGTGTTAAAGATGGAAGAGTTCGCTCTTTCCTGACATTAGCTTGCTCATTCCAGACTTGATTAATTTCTGGTATATAACAAAAATCAGATGAAAAAAAAAAAGAAACATACGATTTGATTCAACATTCAGTTCCTCGTTCCGAATATAATAATCACTGCCGTCGCAATTAAAAGCCCCTCCCCCCGGGTATCCGACATCTTTTGAAGATTTAAGCTTATAGAAAAGCTGTTGTGTTCGTCAAAGTATTATCAAATATGGTTATTAAACAAGTTGTTGTCCGATATTATATTCGGACAGAAATCCTGAAACTGAGCATGCTGAGTTAACTGGTTCAATCTATTTCTTGTTGTCTCACATAAGTCTCAAAATTATGGAATATTTTTCTTTCTTTTAGTTAGCGATTTTTCTTCTCTTTTCGCTTGTAGGAATATAAAATATATCCACAATTTACATTATGTTTCTCAGTTTCAAATTATTTTAGGCGAATCCCCTTAATTAACCCAGAAAACTCTAGGATAATCTCTGTGTGTAGAAATTCTTATTCTGCAGCCAGATTGAATTTCGGCCCAGGAAAGCAAAATAACGTTTGTGACTTTCAGGGCCAAAGAATACATAAGATATGATGCAGAACAATTGAATTTACTTGAAATTCTTCATAAAATGGGTACTTTTCTGTTGAACGGAACACATTCAAGAAGTGAAGTTAGGTTTATCCTGATGAAATATGCCAAAACGTGATGATAATATAATACTTCGGAAACAAAATTATGGAAAATACGACAAAGAATTGTGGAAAGCAGGCCGCGCAGAAGGCATTATATTGAATACCTAACCTTTAACAACCTCTATATATTAAATATTTAATAAAAATATACATCCATCGTAGTTTTCGGTCTGAAAATAAGCAAACCATAACGAATCCAATATGGGAAACTGGTTTCTGTCAAATACTACACAGCTTAATTCTTGAGTGCGTTCCGTTTAACAGATAAGTACCGTAAAACGTCTCACAGAAACATTTAAAAGAGATCTTAAACCTAGTTTCTTTTTTCCAGGTGGTAGGTACTTGTATGAAAGTCCTGGTCGATATGTTTTCCCTGGAGCAGAGTATTACAAAAGGCCTGATTCTGAGCGAGACATTGGTTCCTCTGAAGCTATTACAAGTGATGAAAAAGGACCAGAAAACGAACGAAAATCATGACTTCATGCTTCTTCTGTTTACACTTGAAGTTATTACTCCCTTTATTCGAGTTTCTTTATAATTATGTTTTTGGTAGTTTCCATTTATATTTTGAATGTACCTAAGACTTAAATAGCCTATGGAAGCTTAATCATTTTCTGGGTTTAATTTATGATCAAACGAAACCAACAGCAATTATCATTCTTAATTTATAAAAAGGAATACAATATTGACGTCAAGGCGTTTCCTAGATGGGGAGATTCCAGATGGTTACCCCCCCCCCCCTACCGTGAAATTTAAAAACACACCTGTCTTTATATTAAAAAAAAACTATAAATACATCTATAACCATTTTCACTGTCCCCCCCCCCTGACCCATTCGCTCTGAATTAGAACCTTAGGTATGGTCATGACTCGTCATGACATATACGGTTTTCTGTCGGTAGACATTACCGTATCTGCCCTTTTGAAATGTAGAATTTGTACTGTAAGTTGAATGTTGAATTCAACTTACAAAATACAACGTAAGTTGAATTTTGAATGTACCTAAGACTTAAATAGCCTATGGAAGCTTAATCATTTTCTGGGTTTAATTTATGATCAAACGAAACCAACAGCAATTATCATTCTTAATTTATAAAAAGGAATACAATATTGACGTCAAGGCGTTTCCTAGACGGGGAGATTCCAGATGGTTACCCCCCCCCCCCTACCGTGAAATTTAAAAACACACCTGTCTTTATATTAAAAAAAACTATAAATACATCTATAACCATTTTCACTGTCCCCCCCCCTGACCCATTCGCTCTGAATTAGAACCTTAGGTATGGTCATGACTCGTCATGACATATACGGTTTTCTGTCGGTAGACATTACCGTATCTGCCCTTTTGAAATGTAGAATTTGTACTGTAAGTTGAGTTGTTTTGATTGTGTTTGGTTAACTTAGATCCTTTAGATTCTTTTTCTCGTTATTCATCAACTAATCATGAACTCTGAGCTATATTTTATAATTGATACCGAAAGTTATAATTAACAAATTTGAAAAGTGAAAGTGATTTAGTGTCAAATTGTCAATTGTCAACAGAGCAACAAGGAGTTGGACACATTTCCTTGAAAAATATTAGCGTTGTTTTATCATCAACAAGTTTATATGTCATCGACTATTAAAATAGGGCTATTCATTGAAAGATGTACAATATCTTCAAAGGAGAAACAGAAAAGACAACCCAAAATTTAGATATTCGTGTCGTACTATTTATAATTTTGTCAACTGCCTTGTCCTTTGAAATGTTAGGTAAGAATTGTGGAACTTTTAATTTTGCTTATTTGTATTTTAATATATTGTTACAATAATATTTATGACTGGGAGACAATAAATCATTACCGCATACCGTAGTTTTTTTGTTTTTTTTTCTTCTTTTATTGTTCTAGTAGTAATAGTAATATTAGAGCTTGTCTAGAAAATTAGGGGTTCAATATGAAAGTCGAAAAAGTCCAGGAAAATCGATGCTCCGATTTTCAAAAGAATCAACTTCGATGCTCCGAAAGCAAAAGAATCAAGTAATCTGTATAGCTTTGTGAAGACATGCCTCGACTTGTTTTCTAACACGGGTTGCCTTCGACTGGTATTCTCATTGAAGATGCTATTGCGTTGGGTTCGCTGACATATCAGCTAGGATTTGTCTGTTTTAAGTCCAGCAAATGTTTCGTAGTTGAAGATCAGTCAGAGACTCTTGAAATGGTCAGTCCTTGGAATCTGTTGCTCACATGCAGCTGAATTGTTCTGACAAAGTAATTTTATCATCATAATCAAGCAACAGAGAAATTGTATGCTATCGTAAATATAACCTAAATTTTTTGCAACAGCGCCGCAAAGCATTTTGACCTTCCTATAAAGAAAATGTTTATTTTTGGCAGTTTTGCTTCTTGGATTTTAACACATTAAGAGAACTAATTGCTAAAATTATATTACGGATTAAGGATACAAGGTTAAAGAAAAATAAAGTTCTCTAAAATCTGGGGGGGGGGGTATATCTTTATGCTAAATAATCTAAGCGTTAACTTGCAACATAATGAAATATCGTTAACTTGAAGCTCAGAAAATCAAATAAAGCTGATCTTCCTTAATATATTTATAGTAGAAACGTGAAGAAACGACAGCAGTTCCGTACAAAGTCAATTTCCATCACACTATATTGGATTGAATATTATAAAGGGCAGTGGATCCTCATGTGCCAACTTAAATATTTTCAAGCGAATCCTCATAATTCGTCCTTTTTCTAGCTCTAATGTACACCCCAAATTACCTAAAAATAATATCCAGTCTGAAACCCGGAATCTATGGTTTAGGATGGATAGCCTTAATCCATATAATGAGTAATAACAGGAGGTTCGGAATTTTTCCAGCCTTGATTGAAAAAGTGAGAATACTTTAAATATTTTAAACGACGTAAATATTTAGGATTATTGCTATTCTTTCTTCATTGTTAAAGGTATCCGAATAGTTTTTAAAAGGTAATCTATATGTTCCAAGAATAAAAAAATATCTTTTCAGTTTGTGTTCAAGAGTTTACACTCAGCCAAGCAAGCAGTAGCACGAGTTGGGTTATTTACAAATGGTGGCCGCGGTAAATAGGCCGTTCCGTCGACAAATTTCATTGATTGGAATTCCGCAACATTATATTTTAGGCCGTTTAATATTTTTAATTAAGGTAGATGATCTTCGTAATTTATTTAAAGTTTAAGCGAGTTAACCATTCTATTTGGCAACGATGCTGCCCCAAGAGTCTCGAGTTGATTTCCATGCCAGTTGCCACAATTGCCAGTTCACAAGTTCTGATTGGGCTCAACACCAGCGGATAAATTCCTAATCTAAGTAAAACTAAATATAACTTATGATTGTAGTGCAATCAGTCGTATGGTATCCTGCATAGCAATTATGAGAATCCTGTCATTTTCACTCATCGAGTCACACATAACTTAATATTCATCTTGAATTATTTATCATTAGCCTACATCTGAAGTTTTCTGTGGCGAACTTGCTCAAGATAAAAAGCGATAAATCTCGATCCTCATAACTAGGGGGAGATATTTGGGAACTACACCCATCGTCCATTTAACTCCATCACTGAGGAACTTTTTTTTAATACAAATATTTGAGATGTGTTAATGTAACATATGGTAATAGTTATACTTAAGAAAACTGGGTTTGGCATTTTTTCTTCCACTGAATCTTTAATAAGATTTATTATTTAAGAGTAAGATTTATGTGCTGCACAGCTCTTGTTTGTATTGGAGCCTATACTGCGGCTTTTCAAATCAACTCCCTGAGGATTTGTGCAAGCAAAATTTTTATTTTTCAGGAATTACGTTAAACTGCTAACTACTAATTCGATGGAAAATATGTGTGACCATCCTTAACCAGTAGGCTAGTATTCATTTTCCCTTTTTATCCGTTTCCCAGCTAACTTGATCTCTTTCCAGTCCAGTATCTGATCTACTCAATTATGTAAAAAGGTGCACCACAACAAATTACGTAAACGTCGATGTAGTAAGTGCGATCAAAGTTCTTTGAAATATCTTTTTTACTCCCTCTTTTGATAAAATAAAATTATCAGAATTTGGAAGGCCGATAAGGCCTTCTCTTTTAACGCAAGATAAATGATAATAGAGAGATTTAAACCAACGAGAGGGGTAGGGTATTTTCTATTTTATTTGAGGGATCCCTCCACTGTTAATGTTTGTGAAAACACTCATAATTGTGATGAAAGTCGAGTCTATCTTAAAACTCGCTATATGCTGGCATCAGACTCCACCTCATTGGTAAAATCTCTCAAACTGTTGTCTCCCTGGGATCTATAGTAGCAGTGTCTCCCTAGTGACTATAGCCTAGTAAAATTTCAGAATAAACTACTATATAGAGACCCAGCCACATAATTTGCAGAAGAGAAAATGCGTAAATAAAACTTTATGCAAAAAACTCCAAAACTCAAGAGTTTGTTCCTGCCAGGTGCTACCTTCCACTGAAACAGTCCGAGGGTTCCTCCTCTGATAATAATTTTGGAAACATTCATAACTAAAATGAAAACAAACATCTTGAACAATTTAAAACCGTTAAGTCCTAGCTTCAGACCCCCCCCCCCCCTGCCCCAATAAATATCTTTCAAAAATCGTTTCCTTAGGATTTTTCATAGGCGTTCGTAGAGGCTTAACTATGATTGGATAAAGATCCAGAAACAGAATTGGCCGAAGATGTGTAGTCAAAATACAGTTCTAAAAACCAGTCGGATATTTGTATCTTCTTCTAACGCGAACTCAATGACATCAATACAAACTTTGACAAAATAAATTCCAACCAACTACATAGAGCCAATTTAATCAAGGACAAACATATTCCAAATGCTGCTTTCTTATAAAAGCAAAATTAAAGCTTAAAATTAAGCCATGTCAAAGATCGGCAGCAATAAATTACATCACACTGGCACTTTAATAAGGCAGATATACTTCACAGGTGATACTTCATGGCAATCAATGAAAACTTTACAGCTCCATGTCAAATGTGTCCTCATTTCCAAGAGGAGCTTCTTTCTTTGGGGTAACATCTTTGGATTCTGAAAAGAAAAATACAAGTTTAGCTGGCAAAGATAAGATTCTTTCTAGTGAGAATCTGAACTACAAACAGATAATCAGGAACTTCGTAAAGGGGTCATTTGGTTGGAAATTGGAATCGCTAGTGCCCTTTTTAATAGTCAAAAGTAATTGGGTCCAACTAACCCCCCCCCCTCACGCCCACACTTTCCCCAAACCCATCCAATAAAAATTTTGAGATAGCCATTTTGTTGAACGTAGTTTAAAGTTCTGGAAATTTTACGATGACACCCCCCCCCCCCACAGCCCTCTGGGCTAAGGTTGTAAGTTATGCCCTGGAGGCATATAATTCAAAGGGCTTTTGCCGTTTTTAATAGTCGAAAGTTTTCAGAGGGAGTACCCCCCCCCCCACGCCCATCATTTCGCCAAACCTTTCTGATCAACATTTTGATTTGACTATTTTGTTCAATGTAGTTGAAAGGTCTAGAAATTCTTTCTTTGAGGATGACAATCCCCCCCCCCATAGCCCTCAGGACACGGGTCGTAAGTTATGCCCTTGGGGTATATAAGGTTTTTATAGAAAGCTTTGTTGTAGAATCTTCAAAAGGGGCTCATTTGATTGGAAATTGAGAAGATTAGTGCCTTTTTTATTATTAAAAAGTGATCAAGGGGCAAATGCCCCCCCACGCACATAATTTCCCCAAACACGTCCAATCAAAATTTTCTGATAGCCATTTTGTTCAGCGTATCAGAACGGTCTGGAAATTATGTCTCTGAGGACAACAAAACCCCCATCCCTCAGGGGAAGGGTTGTAAGTTATGCCCTGGGGACATATGATTTTTATAGAAAGCGTGGTCATATAAACTTCAGAGGGGGCTCATTGGATTGGTAATCAGACACTCTAGTGCTCTTTTTAAGAGTCAAAGTGATCGTAGGGCAGCTACCCCCCCCCACACACACACACACGTCGTAATGCCCGGAAATGCTTCTAATAGAAATTTTGAGATGGCTATGCTTTTCAAAATGGTCTAAATATCATATAACAAGGCCTTTGGGGTTGAAGCAATCCCCAGAGATTAGGGGCAAGGGTTGTAAGCTATGCCCAGGAGATATTTAAGGTTTTTATGGAAGGGTTGGTTGTTTAACTTTAGAAGAGGGTCAGTCTTTCTCCCTAAAAAAGACTGTCAATATAAAACGAAAAGAAATTAATTAAAAAAAAAACTTTTTCAGCAAAATAAGTTTTTAAAAAAACGTAAAGAATACTCCATTAAACCAAAATGAGCAAAAATAGAATCAGATAATCTGCTAAGAATACAGCTACCACAAATCAGTATCAATAAATAAATGAAACCCAAAACAAACAGGAATTAAAATAAAGAAGAGTCAAACTCAAAACAAGCATAAATTAATATGAGCAGGGTTCTAAACCCCAAGCTTTCTGAAAGCCAGAATATAATTTGTACTTTACTGAAGAAAATTCTTTTAAATGTTTTCACTTTCCTAACTCTAAGAAATCAAAAATTAATTAAGATTTTAAGGAATAAATATCAGCATATGTATATTAAACTGACAATACAGATTTTTTCAGTAAACTTTTGAATTTTTTGTCAGTAAAGTACAAATTATATTCTGGCTTTTAGAAAGCTTGGGTTTAGAACCCTACTCATATTGATTTCTGCTCGTTTTGAGTTTGACTCTTATTTATTGTAATTTCTGTTTGTTTTTGGTTTCATTTATTAATTGATATTGATTTGTGGTAGTTGTATTCTTGGTAGATTTTTTTATTCTATTTATGTTCATTTTGGTTTAATGGAGTTCTTTACTTTTTTTAAAAGAACTTATTTTGTTGAAAGTCTTTTTTAATTAATCAATAAGATAAGTTGATGTTTTTTATTGCCCTAACAAGCAAAAATCATAGTGATAATCTAAAAAAGAAACGCTCAGATGTATTTTATGTATCTTTGCCATTCCAATAACAATTCAGAGGTCACAATAACTTTTTTTTAGAGGTACATAATCACTGAATTTTAACCACTTCTAAAGGGAAATATAAAGCTCCTTGAAAACTAATGATTATTTTATGCAAGGAGAATAGGTTGAACACCTTGGAGCTGTTCAACATGCTTGTTCTTCCTCAAAATTGCTTCTGTTTCCGAAGAAAATTTTAAATATCTGTTTAAGACCTAAAGTTTCAGTTTATTTCGAGAAAATATTATTTTTGTAGAAAATATCATTAAAGTTGTGATCGTTTTAGTTCACTTTATTTTTATTCTTTCATCATTTTCAAAAGGAATTCAAACCAGTGAATGTTCTTTCTGATCAAGAAACTTCAGTCTAGTATAGGTGCATATAGGTCTGACTTATGAGATGGGTATACCATAGGGTTTTACAAAGGAACAGGGTCAAAGAATGAAATGATGCATTTTAGGCCTTGTTTTTTTTTTTTCTGGAAAGATAGAGTAATTTGCACCAATGTTAGGGTGAGCTCTTGCATGTGACATCATGACAAGTAGCGTGACATCATAATATCATGACATGTGACATCATAATCCTTAAACACATCAAGGCATGAATACAGGAAGATTCAAACAATTCAAAGTGGTTGGAACAATTCAGTCTGAACTTTGTATCTAGAAACACTATATTCACTAGGTTTATTTTTGGTTTTTGAAAAATATCTTACTTTTGCCAAATTTATAGTCATAGGTTTAGATTTCCCCGATTGGGGGGGGGGGGGTCGGAGACGTTTTTGAATGTAGGAATGTGTATTGTTATAACCCAGTTTTACAGACATTCCTAGAGGTGAGGGTCCTTTGGACCATTTAGGTAGGGGAAGTTCCCCTCCTAATTTGTATGTAGGTATTCTTCTCAATGTAAACCATTCAAAAAAAAAATATCTATACCCAATATAAATCCTTGTGACAACTACATGTAAATTCTCTCATTCTTGATTAGAAGAACTAAAAGAACTGTTTAAAACACAGTTAGAAATGTTTTTTTCTTGAGTCGGTGTTCCAGGAATTTGTTCGAAATCATTAGTCTTACAAACACATATACTAATAAACCTAACAGGCTCGTTTTCGCCATAATTGAAAAACATTGCTTTTCCTTCGCTGTTGGTAGGTATGCTTGTATATATATTTTTATTGCTGCTACATAAACTGCAATTGCTCCTTCCAAAATTGATATACGAATTTTCAAAGAAGTACGCCTCCGTATATTCACTGTGTTGTCGAACATTTTCCATTGAATCTATAAACTGTTCAGCAGTTGACAATCAATACCTTGGAAGCTTTTCATTAAAGTGACAAAATTTCTTTTGGATATTACTATGAAGCTTTGCCAAAGCATTTCTAGCCGACTTTTCAACAGCATCCGCTCTTTCAAAGAGAATTTTAATCTGTAATTTTGAATACTTTTCGTGATCCTGGTAAAACATGCGTAAAATGTTTCTCAATTTACGAAGATCAGCCTGCATTTTTGCCATCTTCTTGTATTTCTGAATGTAATTTTTCCCTTTGTCCTTATGCGTTCTTCGGTACAACCTCGCAAAGAATTTAATTTTTTCATTATAGCTTTTGTCACCCCAGTATCTACCCATTATTCTAGTAGCAGTTTTTTTCTTATGTTAGTTTCGATAATCTTTATTATTATCATACCGTTCCTTGCTCTTTTGTTTGGCTGTCTCAATTTTTCCTTGTCGATACTCCTGATCCGTAAGATACCTCTGTTTTGCTCTGTCATATTTCATTTTCTTAAATCCTGGATCACAAGACATCTTAGTAGCAATCCTTACGCGTTCTCGAGCTTTATTGCGTTCGGTGGCATTTTTATCTCTTTTAGATAAACTTTTCTTATATTTCAGGATGTTAGCTTTATTTTTTGTGTAGTAAAGTTTTCTATTAGTAGAAATTTGGATTGCTCTATTTTGATATTTTTTTGGTTATTCTTTCTTTTTTTCTTTCAAGCGAGACCATATTTTTTCAAGGTTTAAAATTATTAAGTACACAATACCCCGTGTCGAGTAACTAAAACCTAGCATAAGAAAAACTAATTCTAAAATTTTCAGGTATTTATCTTGTTTGAATTACAAAATTAGTATTATTGGTTAGACACCATAAATATTTTTGCAGTTTACATAATAAGTTTAGCGATTCTGAACTGAAAACTAAAATAATTGGAATTATAAGACAATAATATGGAGATACGTACTTTACGTTTTACAAACCAAAAAAAGTTTGGTTCCAGGATACAATAATAACTTTGAACTGAGATGAAAAAAAATTTTCTTCCAGGAGACAAAAAGCAAAACTAATTTTAGAATTTTCATGTATTTTTGTTGTTTAAATTAAAAAATTACAATTACTGATTAGGCATCATAAATATTTTTGCAGTTTACGTAATAATTTTAGCGATTAAGCCAAAAAAGAAAATTTTGGTTCCAGGAGTTTCGGTTACTATTGAGACAAGTAGCTATTATTACTATAGACTTCATTACCATGAACTGTTTGATTGCTTCAAAATTCAAATATCTTTGAAAAGACTGCAATATGAAAATACATCAAAAATGCAATTTTTTTGACAAAATTGATTCTACTATAAAAAGTATATTATTTTTAATTACAAAAGGCACTAGATGTAGCAATTTCGTTTAAAATGAGCTATTATACAGCTCTCTATGATTTTCCAGTGCCCAGCGAGCTGAGGAGAAAGATCAAGCGGAAAGAAAAAATATCCCGTTTGTGGAGAATAGCGTGGTTGAGGTCAATTTTCTTGATTTTCAAGCCAATATATTTTCTTTGTTATTCAATCCAAAGGGCGGTAAGTTTTCTTTATAGGGGTTTCGGACAAGGCGGTTCTAATGGTGTACTTTTTGTTTTGATCTGACTCTGTTGTTAGGAGTTAGGGGTTTTATATTTCTTAACATTGGAGGTGATCGTCTCTTACTAGGTTGCTAGCTACCGCTGCAACCCGGATAATGGTTAGATCGAAGCAAGCTATACGCAAGTTGAAAAAACAGTACTACACAAACAACAGAGATAGTAACTTGAAAAGAAAAAAGCAAAGGTATTCAACTGACCAGGCGTATCGAGAAGTAATAATTGAGAGAGCAAAAGAAAACAGCAAGATGTGTTATCTCAATGATGAAGATTATAGACATGCAAAAATTGAGACAGCCAAACAAAAGTTCAAGGAGAGTTATCACAATGATGAAGATTACCGCATTAAATATAAGAAAAACCAAAAGCAAAGGTATTCAACCGTCCAGGTGTATCGAGAAGTAAAAATTGAGACACCCAAACAAAAGATCAAGGAGCGTTACTGGGGTGACAAAATCTATAATTAAAAAATTAAATTCTCTGCGAGGTTGTACCGAAGATTACTATATAAGAAGCATCAGAACTGTAAATGTTCTCATTCATAATTATATAATGGTTAGATCAAAGCAAGCTATACGCAAGTTAAAAAAACAGTACTACACAAACAACAGAGATAGTATCTCGGAAAGAATTATAATAATCCGGGTTGCAGCGATAGCTAGCAACCTAGTAAGAGACGATCACGTCCAATGTTAAGAAATATAAAAACCCCTAACTCCTGAGAAAAGAGTCAGATCCTAACAAAAATTACACCATTAGAACCACCTTGTCCAAAACCCCTATTAAGGAAACTTATCACTCTATGGCTTGAATAACAAAGAAAATATATTGGCTTGATTACATAAAGGATCGATGTGGTTCATTATAAATTATAAAAGGTTTAGAGCTTCTAATCTTCAAAGATTATAGAGTTAAAAGTTTTCCAATACTGGGAATCGAACCCGAGCCTTCTAGATGAAAGCCAGCTATCCCATCCGCTACACCATATGGGACTATAAAACAGCATGATTTAAGAACCATATGCATATTATTATTTCATCGTATCCGGGTTGCAGCGGTAGCTAGCAACCTAGTAAGAGACGATCACGTCCAATGTTAAGAAATATAAAAACCCATAGTTCCTAACAGAGGAGTCAGATCAAAACAAAAAGTACACCATTAGAACCGCCTTGTCCAAAACCTCTATAAAGGAAACTTACCGCCCTTTGGCTTGAATAACAAAGAAAATATATTGGCTTGAAAATCAAGTAAATTGACTTTTACCACGTTATTCTCCACAAACGGGATATTTTTTTCTCCACAAATGGGATAAAAATCAAAGGTATTCAACCGACCAGACGTATCGAGAAGTAATAATTGAGAGAGCAAAACAAAGGTATTCAACCGACCAGGCGTATCGAGAAGTAATAATTGAGAGAGCAAAACAAAGGTATTCAACCGACCAGGCGTATCGAGAAGTAATAATTGAGAGAGCAAAACAAAACAGCAAGATGTGTTATCACAATGATGAAGATTATAGACATGCAAAAATTGAGACAGCCAAACAAAAGTTCAAGGAGAGTTATCACAATGATGAAGATTACCGCATCAAATATAAGAAAAACCAAAAGCAAAGGTATTCAACCGTCCAGGTGTATCGAGCAGTAAAAATTGAGACAGCCAAACAAAAGATCAAGGAGCGTTACTGGGGTGACAAAATCTATAATGAAAAAATTAAATTCTCTGCGAGGTTGTACCGAAGAACGCATAAGGACAAAGGGAAAAATTACATTCAGAAATACAAGAAGATGGCAAAAATGCAGGCTGATCTTTGTAAATTGAGAAACATTTTACGCATGTTTTATCGGGATCACGAAAAGTATTCAAAATTACAGATTAAAATTCTCTTTGAAAGAGCGGATGCTGTTGAAAAGTCGGCTAGAAATTCTTTGGCAAAGCTTCATAGTAATATCCAAAAGAAATGTTGTCAGTTTAACGAAAAGCTTCCAAGGTATGGATTGGCAACTGCGGAACATTTTATAGATGCAATGGAAAATGTTCGACAACACAGTGAATATACGGAGGCGTACTTCTTAGAAAATTCGTATATTAGTTTTGGAAGGATTTTATAGTAAAGAACGACCCTTAACCCATGTTAATTATCCGGGTTGCAGCGGTAGCTAGCAACCTAGTAAGAGATTAATAGTAAGGAACGACCCTTAACCCATGTTAATTGATCCGGGTTGCTGTTATATTAAAAAACGATCATTGAAAAAACAAACCATTGCATACATTGGACTTAATTAGCTACTTGATTGTTTGAGGTTCGTCTCTTACTATTTCAAAGAAGAAAAAACCGTAGGCTTTTTCCTGTTTGTAATCAGGTTCGATAATAATATATATGATCCGGGTTGCATAATATTAAAGAACGAACTGTTGCCTTTAGTAAATGATCAATTTTTTAGTGAAGATCTGGGTTGCAGTGGTAGCTAGGTTATGGTAAAGAACGACCTCTAACCCATAGTAATTAATTTAATTTTGATATAATAAAGAATATTGTTTTGAAATAAAGAATATTGTTTTTAATAAAGAATTTTGATATAATAAATATTGTTTTATTGATGGCTGATTTACAAATTAAATAAAATGATCCCAGGTGGCATTGAACCACCAGCCTTTCGCTTAAAGGCCGAACTCGCTTGCCACTTGGACTATGACATCCTTAATTAAAATTGTAAAATTAACATTCCATAAGAACCGTCCACTGGGATTTGAACTCGAATCGCAGCTTTTAAAGTCTTAAGTGGTAATCACTACACCAAGAAACGTTCATATAAGAAAGAATTTTAACAGTATATGTTAACTTTTAGACCGAACTCTAACCATCAGTATTATCAATCAGTTCGTGTTAACGAACTTAACAGCAATTTCAAACATGAGATTACAGTAAAGAATATAATAAAGAAAGAACTCATGCCTATACTGGATTAGATACTCAACTTAATTATAGTTAATGATTTAGCAATAATATGGTTTTATTTATAGCTGAATTACAAATTAAAAGAAACAACCCCGGCTGGATCTGAACAACCAATCTTTCGGTTATCGGCTGATCGTGCTAGCCACTTAGACTAGGACATCCGGGTTGCAGTGGTAGCTAGCAACCTAGTAAGAGACGATCACGTCCAATGTTAAGAAATATAAAAACCCATAGTTCCTAAAGAAGGAGTCAGATCAAAACAAAAAGTACACCATTAGAACCGCCTTGTCCGAAACTCCTGTATAGGAAACTTTCTGTCCCTTGGCTTGAACAGCAAGGGAAATATATTGGCTTGAAAATCAAGAAAAGTGGCAGCTGCTACAACATTCTGCCTAAACGGGATATTTTTTTTTTCTTTTTTTCTTTGTTTCCAGAGATAGCTTGGCACTGGAACATCGTAGAGGGTTGTTCAATAGCTCATTTTAAAGGAAATTAATTGGGTTAAAAATCTATAGTAACTAAAATAAATTATTTCTAAAACAGAATAAATTTTTCCACCAAAAACTGCATTTTTGATGTCTTTTCACACTGCAGTCTGTCAAACATAATCGTATACCAGTGGTAAGATTTGAACCCACGCCTCCGAAGAGACTGGTGGCTAACACGAGTGTCTTGGACCACTCGGCCAGGCTGCCTCTCATAAATAATAATATATAGGTGAATCTGAGTTGCAGCAGTAGCTAGCAACCTAGCAAGAGACGATCAGTCCCATGCTAAGAAATATAAAAACCCAAAACTCCTAAAAATAGAGTCAGATTAAAACAAAAGTACATCATTAGAACTACCTTGTCTGAAACCCTACTAGATAAATAATGAATGTCATCATAGTTTTTTTTAAATTAGAGCTATGAGACGTGAATAGAAAAACACGAAATTATATTGTTGTTTCTGAAGACGTCATGAAATAATACCATTGCGCCATGACGTCATGAAATAATAAAATCATTACGCCGTGACGTCATAATAACTATATAAGAAGTGTCAAAACTGTAAATGTTCTCATTCGTAATTAGATATTGGTTAGATCAAAGCAAGCTATACGCAAGTTAAAAAAACAGTAATACACAAACAACAGAGATAGTATCTTGAAAATCCGGGTTGCAGCGGTAGCTAGCAACCTAGTAAGAGACGATCACGTCCAATGTTAAGAAATATAAAAACCCATAGTTCCTAAAAAAGGAGTCAGATCAAAACAATTAGTACACCATTAGAACCGCCTTGTCCGAAACCCCTGTATAGGAAACTTTCTGTCCCTTGGCTTGAAGAGCAAGGGAAATATATTGGCTTGAAAATCAAGAAAAGTGGCAGCTACTAAAACATTCTGCTTAAACGGGATATTTTTCCGGGTTGCAGCGGTAGCTAGCAACCTAGTAAGAGACGATCACGTCCAATGTTTAGAAATATAAAAACCCCTAATTCCTAAAAGAAGATTCAGATCAAAACAAAAAGTACACCATTAGAACCGCCTTGTCCGAAACCCCTATAATAGAAACTTACCACCCTTTGGCTTGAATAACAAAGAAAATATATTGGCTTGAAAATCAAGAAAATTGACTTTAACCACGTTATTCTCCACAAACGGGATATTTTTTTCTTTCCGCTTTTTCTTTCTCGTCAGCTAGCTGGGCACCGGAAAATCATAGAGAGCTGTATAATAGCTCATTTTAAAGGAAAATGCTACATCTAGTCACTTTTGTAATTAAAAATAAAATACTTTTTAAAGTAGAATCAATTTTGTCAAAAAACTGCATTTTTGATGTATTTTCATACTGCAGTCTTTTCAAAGACATTTGAATTTTGAAGCAATCAAAAAGTTCATGGCAATGAACTCTATAGTAATAATATCTACTTGTCTCAATAGTAACCGAAACTCTAAAGAACGAGATTTTGATACCAATAGATACATCAAAGCAAATAATTCGTGATAACGAACTGTATGTTGTATAGTAAGAGTGACTCGTCTCAATAGTAAAACTTGCTATATCTAGTTCCTTCTGTAATTAAAGATAAAATATTTTTTTAATAGTTCCGGTTTGCAGCGGTAGCTAGGTTATAATAAAGAACAACCTCTTGCCTATACTAAATTTTATAGGCCACTTAACTATAGTTTAGGCTAGTACAGTTATATTTAAAATCAATATGTTAAAATTTTTTACAGTAAAGAACGATCGCTCATGCATAGTAACTGATATATGGTGGTTCCAGGGGTAGTTACTTGTGGTTCGTCTCTTACTATTTCAAAGAAGAAAAAGCCTTTCCTGTTTGAAATGATATAGCATAAAACGAATTCCAAGTTGTAACTGACGTTTCTGACAAAAATGATTATTATATTTGGAAAGAGCATAGAAAAAAGGCATTGAGTGGTATATACACTTTATTAATAAGTCAATAATATGATTTGGTAAAAATTTACCAATTCAAAGTCAAACTTTATTTTTTATTCAAAGCTAGGATTGATTTTCCCTGAATCTTACAAGCCTTACAACAGGGAAAGAGCACATATATGCACCTTAGAAGACCCTTATTTAGACTGTAGATCTATCTTTTAAAATTTCCTTTAACATTTTTTCAAGCTCACAGTTGTAGAGAGGTGGAGAGGAGTGCTTAAAGATACCCTGTCATGCCCTGATTTTGGGCTGTATATCCATTCCAGAAAGTTTCATTCACCTAGCTTACTAACTTTGAGAAGATAGCAAAAAGCAACTGAACTCCAATTTTATCTTAGTTTGGTTTGCACATCCATTATTGAAAGTCTTCTTTGTCAAAGCACAACAACATTCAGAATTAGCAAAAACCTCTCTTCTCTACTATTCTCCTCCCCCACCAGAAAAATACAGGACCCAAATTGATTTTTTCTAGACACTGGAAAATTATTATCTCCATAAACATTTGTCCTCCTGTTCTCCAAATAGTCAAAATTCAGTACTTTATCTTGCTGTAGCATGAACTGACCAATGCTCAGTTTTTTTTGGATAGTTAAAGTCTCTAGGGCCCAGGAAAAAGAGAGAAGGAGGCTGAACAATAATTTTCTACAAGTTTCAATTCTCTGGGACAGTCAGTATTAGATCACCATAAAAAATTACCTTTTATCTATATGCTAGTATAAAAAGTAAATTTTGGGATTTAAATTATTTCATGAATAGTGGTAAAACATATGCTGTTAGTTAAAAAAAGAGAAGGGAGAAGTAATTTAAAGCTTATTAGCTTTATTAACTTACTAGTGTATTAGCTTAAAAATAATGAGCTCAAGTTTATATGTTCTGAAACTTTTTATTTTTTTATTATGTTTTTATATTTTTATGTTTTTATTTTTAAACTTGGGCAATTTTTTGGGAAAGATACAACAGCAAATAAAGCAAAACTAGCACAAGTGATTAGAATTGGGAATGCTAAGTAAAGAATTTTGAAAAGAAAAAAACCTGAACAAATAAACGCAAAGGCAAGAAAAGAATACACTACTGACTGAAAACAAATCTACTAAACTTAAGTATTTGGCTAGTAAGTCATAAATACCTTAATAAAAAGAAGCTATTTCATAATTTAGAAACTAAAAACTTTTAATATTTATTAAAGATATATTGAGTAACCTTTGCTGCTAACAATTTCCTTTCTTTGTACAGAATACAAACAGTGGCATAATTTCATCAAAATCCTAAGGAGGGGGGGGGGGCAGAGTTGAAGCCAATTTTCCCAAATCAAGTGAAAGTGAAAGTGACAGTAAAAACTAAAAAAAAGCCATTTGGTGTCATAAAGGTACTATTTAGTACTTTATAGTACTATAAAGATAAATTTAAAACCAAAAAAACTGATCTGTTTCTGTTGATGCTTGAATTATGCAGATTTATCTTAGTCTTGACAAGATTTTGGAAGAAACTAAATTTCAGCAAGGGGGGACTGGGATCTAGGTGGGGGGGGGGGTAACCAAGGTCTTGGAGGGCAATTGCCCCCCCCCCCCTGCCCCATAACAAATTAAACCCCTGAGTACAAATGCTAATAAGCATAAACTTACCAGTAGAAGTTTACATAAATAAATATTTTGGAGATTGTAAATAGGAATATTGTACTGAATATTAAGGTTCAAATAAATAAATAGTTTTAAAATTGAAACATTGCTTATCATTTTGTTTTCCAATTTGTGTCAATCCTCCAAAATATGACAAAAATCAAAATGGTAAAAATTACCATACTCACAAGCATCTATATACAAAAGAAAAATTTTTGTTACTGAGTCCTGCCTTTTTGTTACTGAGACTACAACTTATAAAGAAACTGAGCAGTAAAAGCTGAATCAAGCACACAGGTTTAATTGCAATAGATAACTTAGGCTATGAAAAAAGTAAGCATTTTTAACATAAACATTAAGAAAAATCATAGTCTTAGTTTAATTGAGTCCAAAATGGGGAAAATTACCTGAATTTTGGGTAATTGCCTACCAATCAAACAGTTTGTGGTAACAAACTGTAATTAAGTAGCAACGCAACTCAATAGTAACCAAAACTGTAAAGAAAGGAATTTTGATACCAACAGATACATCAAAAGAATCATATTTTTATGCTGATTTCAAATATATAAGTTTCATCAAGTTTAGTCTTACCCATCAATAGTTACGTGCCTGGGAAAATTTGCCTGATCTTCAAAAAAAGAGGGAAACAGCCCCTAAAAGTCATAAAACCTTAATGAAAATCACACCAACAGATTCAGCATATCCGAGAACCCACTATAGTAGTTTAAAGCTCCTATCTGCAAAAATGTGGAATTTTGTCTTTTTTTGCCAGAAGAAAGATCATGGATGCGTGTTTGTTTGTTTTTTTCCCAGGGGTGATCATACTGATCCAGTAGTCCTAGAATATTGTGAGAGGGCTCGAACGGAAATTAAAAGTTCTAGTGCCCTTTCTAAGTGACTCAAAAAATTGGAGGGCAACTTGGCCCCCTCCCATGCTCATTTTTTTCCCAAAGTCACCCAATCAAAATTTTGTGATAGCCATTTTGTTTAGCATAGTCGGAAATCTAATAAATATGTCTTTGAGGGTGACTTAATCCCCCAAAGTTCCTGGGGGAAGGTCTGCAAGTTATAAACTTTGCCTATTGTTTACAAATAGTATTGGTTATTGGAAAGTATACAGATGTTTTCAGGGGGGATTTTTTCTGGTGGGGGGGTGCAGGGGAGGATCTTTCCATGGAGGATGTTTCCTTGGGAGAAGCGACATTTCTATGAAGGGGGCGCTGGATTTCCCAGCATTATTTAGAAAACAATCAGAAATTAAATAAAAAAAACAAGTTTTTTTCAAATGAAAGTAAGGAGCAACATTAAAGCTTAAAACGAACAGAAATTATTACGTATAAGAGGGGAGTCCCCCCCTAGTCAATACCTCGCTCTTTACGCTAAAGTTTTTTTTTAGTAGGTTACTTTCAAAAGAGCTATCTATTCTAATCACAAACCGGCCTTTGTGATTCAGGGGTTTGTGATTTCAACAAAATTTGAACTTTAGGGTAAAGACTTGGCATATTGCCTTGGGGGCAAACTCCCTAATATATTTAATAAAAACATACAAAAATAGAAGTTCATTACATAAGTTAATTTGTATGTTATATCATGCCAAAATTTTGAGAAAGCCATTTAGCCAAAAAAAGAAAACTAATTTGCAAATTTCGTTTAAATTACTCATGTACAGTGAGCCAAAATCACAGCTGCATTTATTCAAAAACATTCAGAAATTAAATAAAAAAAAACATTTTTTTTGTAACTGAAAGTAAGGAGCAACATTAAAACTCTGTCTCACAACTTTATTTTTTAAAACAATAAAAAACTTTAGCGTAAAGAGCGAGGCGTTGAGGAGGGGACAGCCCCTTTCATATACGGAATAATTTCTGTTCGTTTTAAGTTTTAATGTTGCTCCTTACTTTCAGTTAAAAAAAACTTGTTTTTTTTATTTAATTATGTACTATTACCTATACTAATCTAATATACTAATAATGTACTATACTAATCAAACAAGTAACTGAGATAAAAATACAATCACCAATTGAAAATAGACAATTAACTTGTTTAGCTAGCACATTAGATCCTATTCAAAAGACTGAGAAAACATGGAAATTTGTGATGTTGCAAAATTGTTTAATCACCAAAAATCTTTTGTTTCTCAAGTAGGCCTACCAAAGGGAAATTCAAAGACCCTAAATATAGACAAATATGAGGGGAAAAGTGGAATCATTGGAAACAAGAATTTTTTTTACAATATATACTTTGAAAGATATTTGTGGAAGGTTTTTTAAGATGTCTCTACTACGACAGACCTCCAATACAGAAATAAATTATTTTTGTTTTGTGAATATAAACTTGAGGAATAAAATTAAGGGTATAATGCCATAAAATACTATGAAGGATAATATATTCATTTCGAAAAATCACTATGACAAGCCCCAATAGTAGGAATTTGGGATATGTAGTTGTCACAAGGATTTATATTGGGTTTAGATATTTTTTTTTGAATGATTTAAATTGATAAGAATACAAACATACAAATTAGGAGGGTAACTTTCCCTACCTACATGGTCCAAAGTACCCTCACCTCTAGGAATGTCTGTAAAACCGGGGTATAACAATACACATTCCTAAATTAAAAAATGTCTCCGACCCCCCCCCCCAAATCGGGGAACTCTAAACCTATGTCTATAAATTTGGCAAAAGTAAGATATTTTTCAAAAACCAAAAATAAACCTAGTGAATATAGTGTTTCTAGATACAAAGTTCAGACTGAATTGTTCCAACCACTTTGAATTGTTTGAATCTTACTGTATTCATGCCTTGATGTGTTTAAGGATTATGATGTCACATGTCATGATATTATGATGTCACGCTACTTGTCATGATGTCACATGCAAGAGCTCACCCTAACATTGGTGCAAATTACTCTATCCTTCCAGAAAAAAAAACAAGGCCTAAAATGCATCATTTCATTCTTTGACCCTGTTCCTTTGTAAAACCCTATGGTATACCCATCTCAAAAGTCAGACCGATATGCACCTATACTAGACTGAAGTTTCTTGATCAGAAAGAACATTCACTGGTTTGAATTCCTTTTGAAAATGATGAAAGAATAAAAATAAAGTGAACTAAAACGATCACAACTTTAATGATATTTTCTACAAAAATAATATTTTCTCGAAATAAACTGAAACTTTAGGTCTTAAACAGATATTTAAAATTTTCTTCGGAAACAGAAGCAATTTTGAGGAAGAACGAGCATGTTGAACAGCTCCAAGGTGTTCAACCTATTCTCCTTGCATAAAATAATCATTAGTTTTCAAGGAGCTTTATATTTCCCTTTAGAAGTGGTTAAAATTCAGTGATTATGTACCTCTAAAAAAAAAGTTATTGTGACCTCTGAATTGTGATTGGAATGGCAGAGATACATAAAATACATCTGAGCGTTTCTTTTTTAGATTATCACTATGATTTTTGCTTGATAGTTAAATAAAAAACATAAACTTATATTATTTATTAATTAAAAAAAACTTTTCAAAAAAATAAGTTCTTTTAAAAAAAGTGCTGAACTTCAGTGATACAAAATAAATAAAAACAGACTAAAATATTTTATCGAGAATACAACTCTCTAAAATCAATACCCATTAATAAATGAAACCCAAAACTAACATAAATTAAGATAAATTGAAGTAAAACTCAAAACCAGCAGCAATTAATATGAGTAGGGTTCTAAACCTCAAGCTTTCTAAAATCCAGAATATAATTTTTAGTTTAATGAAAAAAAATTCAAAAGTTTAATGAAAAAATCTGAATTGTCAGTTTAATATACATATGCTGATATTTATTCCTTAAAATCTTAATTAATTTTTGATTTCTTAGAGTTAGGAAAGTGAAAACATTTAAAATAATTTTATTCATTAAAGTAAAAATTATATTATGGCTTTCAGAAAGCTTGGGGTTTAGAACCCTGCTCATATTAATTTATGCTTGTTTTGAGTTTGACTCTTCTTTATTTTAATTCCTGTTTGTTTTGGGTTTCATTTATTTATTGATACTGATTTGTGGTAGCTGTATTCTTAGCAGATTATCTGATTCTATTTTTGCTCATTTTGGTTTAATGGAGTATTCTTTACGTTTTTTTAAAAACTTATTTTGCTGAAAAGTTTTTTTTTTTAATTAATTTCTTTTCGTTTTATATTGACAGTCTTTTTTAGGGAGAAAGACTGACCCTCTTCTAAAGTTAAACAACCAACCCTTCCATAAAAACCTTATATGTGCACGGGACATAACTTACAACCCTTACCCTGATCTCTGGGGATTGTTTCAACCCCAAAGGCCTTGTTACATGATCTTTAGACCATTTTGAAAAGCATAGCCATCTCAAAATTTCTATTAGATGCATTTCGGGACAATACGACGTGTGTGTGTGTGGGGGGGGGGGGGGGTAGCGGCCCTACGATAACTTTGACTCTTAAAAAGAACACTCGAGCGTCTGATTACCATACCAATGAGCCCACTGTGAAGTATATATGACCATGCTTTCTATAAAAATCTTTTGTCCCAAGGGCATAACTTACAGCCCTTACCCTGAGGGCTGGAGGTTTTGTTGTCCTCAGAGACATAATTTCCAGACCGTTCTGATACGCTGAACAAAATGTCTGTCTCAAAATTTTGATTGGAAGTGTTTGGGGAAGGAGAAGCATTTGCCCTTTGATCACTTTCTAATAATAAAAAAGGCACTAGTCTTCTCAATTTCCAATCAAATGAGCCCTTTTTGAAGCTTCTACGACAAAACTTTCAATAAAAACCTTATATGCCCCAAGGGCATAACTCACGACCCTTGTCCGGAGGGCTATGGGGGGGGGGATTGTCATCCTCAAAGAAATAATTTCTAGACCTTTCAACTACATTGAACAAAATAGTCAAATCAAAATGTTGATCAGAAAGGTTTGGCGAAATGATGGGCGTGGGGGGGGGGTGGTACTCCCTCTGAATACTTTCGACTATTAAAAACGGCAATAGCCCTTTGAATTATATGCCTCCAGAGTCATAACTTACAACCTTAGCCCAGAGGGCTGTGGGAGGGGCGGTGTCATCGTAAAATTTCCAGAACTTTAAACTACGTTCAACAAAATGGCTATCTCAAAATTTTTATTGGATGTGTTTGGGGAAATGGTGGGCAGGGGGGGGGGGTTAGTTGCCTTCCAATCACTTTTGACTATTAAAAAGGGCACTAGCGATTCCAATTTCCAACCAAATGACCCCTTTTCGAAGTTTCTACGACAACTCCTTCGGTACGAAGTGCCCTGGTGTAAACCAAATAATAAATAATACATTTTGCCAACATCGTTCTTTAGTTAGGCAGCGCGATAGCGCTGCCTATGATAGGCACGATTTTGTTTGTCAATTAATTAAAAAAACTTTTTCCACAAAATAAGTTTTTCAAAGAAAAGTAAAGAACTCCATTAAACAAAAAAAGAGCAAAAATAAAATCAAATATTCTACCAAGCGTGACATAAGTTGGGCTAAAAAAAACCTATGCCTTCCCAAGGCCAGAACAAAAATTGCACTTTACTGAACAAAATATAATGTTTTTACTTTTATAACTTTAATAAATCAAATAATATTAACATTTTGATGACTAAATATCAGTATATGTATATTAAACTGACAAATTCACATTCATTTGTATTTTTTTTCAGTAAAGGGCAAATTTTGTTCTGGATTTGGGAAGGCATAGGGGTTTTGAGCCCAACTTTTGTTAATTTCTGCTCTTTCTGAGTTTGACTCAGTTATTTATTGTAATTTCTGTTCGTTTTGGGTTTCATTCAGTTATCGATTCTGATTTGTGGTAGTTTTACACTTGATAGAATATTTGATTTTATATTTGCTCATTCTTTGTTTAATGAAGTTCTTTACTTTTCTTTGAAAAAATTATTTTGTGGAAAAAGTTTTTTTAATTAATTTCTGTTCGTTTTACATTGACATAGTCTTTTCAGGGAAAAAGAAAATTATACTTCAAATCTTTTTGTTTCTTTTAAGACTTTATAGTTTGGCCTGCTATTTGTATGCTGGAAAAAAATTTTCAGCAATTTTTAACGACATAAACCCTTTTAAAAATCTGGACACAAACAGTAGTGTTTAATTTAGTTTCATACCTCCTCTAGTTGACCTGAAATGGAAAACTTGATACCGTTCGCAAAAAAATCTGTTTAGATTCTTTTGTAGCTTAGATTCACTTAAGCTACTTTGATTTGACTAAATTTGAGGAGCATAGATAGCCGCGACAGTTTGAACATGATACCCTCAGTCGTTCCTCGGATACCTCTGAGATGTTTTGCTGAAAATTAGCATTTGCACAGTGCATTTTGATTTAATCTTAAGGCAACGTTTAGTTTTTAAACATAATGGGCAAATGGAAGGATCGGCGTGGGAGGGGGAATAGTTGCCCTTCAGTCACCTTCGGCTGTTAATAAGGGCATCAGCCCTTTCTATTTTCAATCAAATGAGCCCTTTTCGAAGGTCCCACGACAACTCCTTCGATACGAAGTGCCCTGGTCTAAACCACAACAACAACAAGAAATAATACAATATACCCACATTGATCTTTACTATAAAAATGTCAAGCCTTCCAATCACTTTCGACTATCAAAAAGGGCACTAGGCCTTTCGATTTCCAATCGAATGAGTCCTTTTTGAAATGACAACGCTTTCTATAAACACCTTATATGCCCCCAGGGCATAAATTACAACCCTTACCCTAAGGGCTGTTAGGGTGGTTGTCAACCTCTAAGACCTAATTTCCAGAACTTTCAACTACGTTAAACAAAATTGCAATCTCAAAATTTTTATTGGATGTATTTGGGGAAATGATGGGCATGAGATGGGCTTTAGTCGCTCTCCAATTGCTTTCAACTATTAAAAAAGACACTAGCCATTTCAATTTCCAATCGAATGACCCCTTTTGAAGTTTATACGACAACGCTTTTAATAAAAACCATATTTACCCCCAGGGAACAACTTACAACCATTTCCCTGAGTGCTGGGGGGTGTCATCCTCTAATAGCGAAGTTCCAGAACTTTCAACCACGTTGAATAAAATAGCTACGTCAAAATTTTGATTGGATGTGTTTGGAGGAATGGTGGACATGAGAGGGGGGTTAGTTACCCTCCAATCACTTTCGACTATTAAAAAGGGGACTAGCCCTCTCAATTTCCAATTGAATGAGCCCCTTTTGAGGTTTTACGACAACTCTATCTATAAAAACCTTATATACCCCCAGGGCATAACTTAAAACCTTTTCCCTGGCAGCTCTGGGGGGGTATTAATCCTTTTTCCATAGCTTTCAACTACGTTGAACAAAATGGCTATCTCTAAACTTTGATTGAATGTTTTTGCGGAAATGGTGGGCATGAGAGGGGGGTTAATTACTCTCCACTCACTTTTGACTATTAAAAAGGGCAATTTCAATTTCCAATTAAATGACCCCTTTTTGAAATTTCTACAACTTTCTATATACCTTATATGGCCCCAGGGCATAACTTACAACCCTTGCACTGAGGGCTCTTAAGGGGGTTGATCATCCTAAAAGACCTAATTTCCAGAACTTTCAACTACGTTGAACAAAATGGATATCTCAAAATTTTGAGTGGATGCGTTTAGCAAAACGGTGGGCGTGAGAGGGGCGTTAGTCGCTCTATAATCGCTTTCAACTATTAAAAAAAAGCATTAGTCCTTTCAATATTGAATCGAATTAACCATATTTGAAATTTCTATGACAAAGCTTTCAGTACAAACCTTCTATGTACCCAGGGCATAAATTACACCCCTTTTCCTGAGGACTATGGGGGGGAGGGGTTGTCATCCTTAAAGACCTAATTTCCAAAACTTTCAACTACGCTGAATAAAACTGCTATCTAAAAATTTTGATTGGAGTGTTTGGGGAAAAGAAGGGCGTGAGAGGGGAATAGTTGTCCCCAAATCACTTTCGACTATTAAAAAGGGCATTAGCCCTTTGAATTTCAAATCGAATGAGCCCTTTTTCAACTTTCTATGACAAAGATTTCAATAAAAACCTTATATGCCCCCAGGGCATAACTTATAACCCTTGCCCTGAAGACTAAGGGGGGAGTGTCCTGCTCAAAGGTATAATTTCCTGAACTTTGAACTGCGTGGGACGAAATGCCTATCCCAAAATATTGATTGGATGTGTTTGGATAAATGGTGGGCGTGGAAGGGGTGTTAGTTGCCTTCCAATCACTTTCGACTATTAAAAAGGGCACTAGCCATTTCAATTTCCAGTAGAATGAGCCCTTTTTGAAGTTTCTAAAACAACAAGTTCTATAAAAACATTACATACACCAAGGACAAAGTCTACAACCCTTGCCCTTAGGGCTGTGGGGGGTTGTCAACGTCACAGACCTAATGTACAGAATTTAGAATTACGTTGAATAAAATTGCTATCTCAAACTTTTGATGGGATGTGTGGGGAAAGGTGGTCGTGAGAGGGGGGTTAGTGGCCATCCAATCACTTTCGATTATTAAAAAGAGCAGTAGCCCTTTGAGTTTTCAATAGAAAAAGCCTGGTTAGAATTTTCTACGACAACGCCTTCTATAAAAACCTTATATGCCCCGAGGGCATACTTACAACACTTGCCCTGAGGGCTGTGGGGAAGTGTCCTCCTCAAAAACATAATTTTTATCTGGAAATCAACTACGCTGGACAAAATGGCTATATCAAAATTTTGATTGGATGTTTTTCGGCAAATGGTGGGCATGGACGGGGTGTTAGTCGCCTTCCAATCACTTTCGACTATTACAAATTCTCCAATACGAAATGCCCTGCTCTAAAGGAAAAAAAATGATAAATAATACATTGTGCCAACATAGTTCTTATATGCCCCCAGGACATAACCCTTGCCCTGAGGATTGTGGGGGAGGGTTCCCCTCAAAAACATATTTTCTATCTGGAAATCAACTATGCTGAACAAAATGGCTATCTCAAAATTTTGACTGGATGTGTTTCGGGGAATGATGGGCGTGGGGGGCTAGTTGCCCCCAATCACTTTCGACTATTAAAAAGGGCACGAGCCACTCCAATTTCCAGTCGATTGAGCCCTTTTCGAAGTTTCTACGACAACTCCTTCGATACGAAGTGCCCTGGTATGGAAAAAAATAATTTGTGCCAACATCGTTTTTAACTTAGGCAGCGCGATTACGCTGCCTATGAAATCCTTCCAAATATTTAACCAATGGTCTATGTTACAGCCCATAATGTTAAATAATAATATAAATAATGTTACAAAATATGCATTGTCCAGTCTAGTACCTTTATATTTGGTGCTTTCTGGACGTCTTACAGAGCTTTACGTAGGTCAAATATTTAAAACCCTGCTGCAAAATTTATAGGACATCAAAAATAAATTAAGGTTTGAGAGATTCTATTATGTGAAAAATTCGACAGTATTAAACTGAAAGATGTAGGTTGAAGCTATTTTTATAGTAATTAGAAGAAGAAAGCCACTGAAAGCCTTTAAAATGAATTAAAATTCATAATTATGGCTGATTGACAGCGCTTCCTCAAAGCTTGAAAGATTCTAATTTAGCAGAATTTTATCCATGGGCAATTTTACACTTGTTTAGAGACAAGAAAAAATATAATAATAATACAACAGCATTACTAGAAACCAGTAGAAAAACTGAGTTTTTAGATAAGGAAAAGATGAAAATGACTGCAATATAAGTGCCTATGTAAAGATACCCCCCCTCCCATTAAAACTGGGAACATTTGCATCTATGCTTCCAAATTATATTAAATATTAAAGCCTGGAACTGATAGCAAGTTGTCAGAGACCTTGCAAAAAAAAAAAAATATCTTCTTGAGGAAGGTTGAAACTTAATAACTATCCCTTATTACAGGTGCCCTCCCTGCAAAACGGTTTCTCAGGGTAAACCGTCATTTCCCTGAAAAATTGTCCCAACAAGCTATGGTATAATTTGTGTTTTTTTTATATGCCTTGTCCTATCTCTAAACATTCTTTTGAGTAAACACAACTAAACCTAATTTTCCTGTCTAGCTCATGCTGAATCCAAACTATCAGCTTACTGTAAGAACATTGGATCTAGCTGCCCAAAGAACAAGTTCTAAGGGCAATGGTTATAGGTTTTAATCTTAGGTGAAGTAAACTGCTTACTAGTATAACAATACGAGAAAAGATCTTATAGCCTTCTGTTTTTCCACAGATGGAGCTGGAACAGTGGAAATTAAAACAAGACATTTACCAGAAGTTGCAAGGCTCTACAAACTTACAAGCAGCAATCAAGAATTTACAAAACGAAGACATTCGTGATGTATGTGATCCATTCCTGAAGTCTCTTAATTACAGTGAAAAATATGTCCAAAGTCAACCTATGATACTGCAAATTGTTAAAGTTACCAATGTTGCAATATCTAAACAAAAAAGGTTGGCTAATATTCAGTCTGTAAACAGATTACTGAAGTTAGAACTCACAGACGGAGAAAACAAAATGACTGCACTTGAAACTGAGGTGATAAATAAGCTGGATGAAAGTACACCCCCAGGAACCAAGATTCTTCTCAAATTTCCAAAGGTTCTCATGGTAAATAAAATATTCTTGTTAAATAATACTAATGCAGAGATTAAAAGTGGTAATGTACAAACCCTAGTAGATAAATGGTTAGTAGAAAAATCGTTGACAGCACATGAACGATCTTACATTTCTACTGATAATCCACCCCCTCCATGGATTCCTTTTGGACAAAGAATTCCTCAGTATGTGAAAAGTTTTCAGACTCTACAAACTAAAGATACAAAAGAGGACAAAGATTACAAGGAAAAACGAGACACCACATTGAAAGACATTCAAAGTGAGAAGAAAACTTTCGCACGAAATGTCAAATCCGTCAATGATCATGTACAAGATGTGATTGCAGCTGGTTTTACCCATGCCCAAGCTAAAGGTGCTTTGCATAAAACCAAGGGAAATGTTGATAATGCCATTGAACTACTCAGAAACCAACAGAAAAATAGAAGTTCTAGGTACAGAAAGGACGATGATGATTACGAAGGGAGTAGCTCTGCAAGGCCATCTGCATTAAGTCTAGGTGATTTTTTGCAAGTGGGTAAGGACAAAATGCTAACTAGTGTTGAGACGAAGCAATCACATAACCCCCAAATGAGTTCTAGAGGTGCAAGATCCAGATTACCATACAATAGAGGTTTGACATCTGGCAGAGGAAAAGAAGTTGATCAACTGGCAAATGCATTTCAGTCGTGGCCGCGTTTACAAGATGACACTGAACAATGGCCAGGACTTGATGAAGCTATAGAAGCAAGTAAAGCTGCAGCAGTGACTAATCCAGTTGCATCTAACACCCAGAACGCAGGTTATTCCCAAATGAATAGAGAAAGCCAAAGTGACTATTTACCCCCTTTTTCGAATCCTCAAAGGGGTTATCACCGTGGTGGAAGGCGCGGTTCTTCGGGCAGATCCAGAACATATTACAGAGGAAGACGTTAGATTAGAGTACTCCTATTATCAGAATTGACATGGATGAAAGAAAACTATGCGATTGAAGGAGACGAAAGTGACTTTCAGGTCTTTTTTTATTTTTGATTTCGTAGCATGTAAAGTTCTAGTAGTTGTAATAAAGAACTCTCCTCAATTGACAATTATATTAAACTACATTGAGAAAACAACAAATATGTTTTTAAAAGAAAAAGAAACGATCCGTATGAAATGGGTAATTGTCAAACAGTCTTGGAGAAAGCACCACAAAGTACAGAAGAGGAATCAAATCAGTGGGGGAGATTTCCTCAGGGTCTATCTGAACATCCCTAACACCTGAAAAATGTTGTGTGACACTAAAATATGCAAGCGATAACGACCTATTTTCTTTTTTTTAATCAAATACTGCCCATCTCCAGAAGAACCTGAGTATCCCTAACACCTGAAAAATTTTGTTTGACACTAAAATATGCAAGCGATAACGACCTATTTTCTTTTTTTTTAATCAAATACTGCCCATCTCCACATGGGCGTAGGGAGGGGGGGCAGCTGCCCCCCCTCCTAGACCTTCAAATTTACATTAGATATGGCTGAAAAAGCAGATGGTTTGGAAAACGCAGTTGTTAAAACTCCATCACACTATCGACTGCCCACCCCTAGACAATATGCTGCCTAATGCTGCCTACGCCCATGCATCACCAGAAGAACCCATCAGCTTCAATTATGTAATAACTCGGGACATTTAAACTATATGGCTCATGCAGTTCTTGGATTGGAGAATTGAATGTAGAGGCAACTCAGGTCTTGCCCCTATCATTTCCCCTATTAAAGAAATCTCCTTTTTGGCTTGACTACTGCTTTCATGACTACTGTTCAAATTTCAGTCTTAGAAATTTGCCTACTTGATAAGTCTATATCTATTTGAATTTGGACAAAACAACATTAAACTTTAATTTTCAGTTTTCAGGTTCTTTTCCTCTGGGTTTAGTTTTGAAAATGCAATTCCTGTTATTTTAGCAGAATTTTAAGCTATACCAATAGTTTTTTTTTTAATTTACAAATTTATGAAACCTCGTAAATTCGGACTGAGCGAAGTTATGAAGTTGAAAATACGTTTTTGTACTTCATTTAAGCAGAAGATCTATTTTGCAAGGTTTCACGTTTATAACACAAAGATTTTTAAAGGTGATCAAAGGTCAGTGCCCTCTAGAGGGAGAATGAGTGAGGGTAGGTACTTCAGAATACCTCCCAGGGACAAACTTTAGTCTGTTGATGAATCCGTAAGTTTCATTTTCCTAACCTAACTACTTTCCAAGACAGCAAAAGTAGCTTGTCTAGAATTCTGCCAAATTTCTGCTCGATTATAATGTGAGCTCAATTATCTATCTGATCTATAGATAGCGCCCAGAAAGAACACCCTGCCCTAAAACTATCAACCATAAAAGACAACTAAATCCTTAAGACTATGTATATATATCTGCAAAAATGACGGCAATGTATTTTCAATTGCAAGTCTCTAAAATTTAAAGTCCAAAAGACTCGTGCTTTTCACATGGAATCATTTGCAGCCGCAATTAAAAGAATAAAAATTTATAAGTAATAAGATGGACCGGTACACACTAGCAACCACACATAATGGTGGTTCATCATTGTTCCAGAAGTTTAATATGGTGGCGGTTTTGCTACAACCTGGAATCCCGTTGACCATACTTCTGTGCACTTTTACTGCAAAACTCAAGATTTTCTGAATAACCACACTGACTACTAAACCCTTTTTTCTCAAAGAAGTTTGCAGTCTGTCATGAACTCACAACTGAACTGCACACATTAACTCACAGCACATGAAACTCGCATGTGTTCCCCATTATAATAACCGGCAGGATGGTATTATCTAGTATCTCAAACATTTACTCTAATGAGAAAAAATTTAAATTACAGTTTATCAGAAAATTTTCCTCACAACACATAAAACTCACATGTGTTCTCCATTACAATAATCGGCAGGATGGTATTATCTAGTCTCTCAAACATTTACTCTTATGAGAAAAAATTAAATTACAGTTGATCAGAAAATTTTCCTTTTACTATTAAAAAACAGACCCAAAAATACAGTTTAACTGAAGTTTCATCACGAAAATCCATATTTTCTGCTCTGGGCGTGGACCTTCTTAAAGTTACGCCCAGATTCTTTGCTACTCCTGCTATACAGCTAGTCTGCTAGCTGTACGATTTTCTGAATATTTATTTATTTCATTACCAAAATCTTTTTCATTGAAATAATTTTCAATCTATAAGTTTTTTTTAGTTAAAACAAAGATCGAGGAGTAAATTTCGATTAGTTTTTGAAATTCTACATCAAACAAGAACCAATAACTTAAGACAAGTGGCGACGTAATGTTTTTGAGGTTTCAATAAATGTAAGCATTGCACAATTGGAGACGTACTAAAAACAAGCATGTAAGCGGGGGGGGGCTTAGTCCCATGGTTACGTAACGAAAAATCAAAGATATTTCACATAGTTTCTTATACTTTCACTCTCGCCAAGTCATCCTAATTTCCGCTACCCATTCAATGGGTTTAGAATGACCCCCCTTCATTTTTTTAGCACGATTCGACTCTTTTGCACCAAAGTAAATTCCTGTGTATATGCATATCTATAGGAGCATCGATACAGAAAGGAGAACAACATATCCAAAAGTTACCTTTTTTGGCCTGCTTCGGTTCTACTTTGATTCCATTCCTTAGTACTTCTGACGGAAAGTTTGAAACACCTTTTGGCGGTGTTTGGCTTAAAGGCGAATTCTTCAAGTTTTTCATGAAGGAACGATCATATATAATTTTGGTCCCTAAAAAGATAAGAAGAAGTTTTTTGTTTTAATTTTTCAACTGATTTTTTATATTAAACAAGGTTTACCATATATACCTTTCCTCCTTAGTGCAGACAATCACAGCTACTTCTATGCTTTCTAAGGAAAAGTAGTAAATAAATAATTCTTAAGGAAAAAAATTAATGGGGTTTGGCCGAAAGGTTATTTGCGTTCAGAAAATTATTAAACTTTTTTCAATAGGTAAGATGCATTCTTGCAAAGCAATGTTAGTTTGTTGAATGTTTTGTTCAGCCATAAGAGAAAAACAGAAAAACAATTCATGGCTTTCGAAAGGTATGATGGGATTTCTGGCCAGAATTTGATTAAGAAAAAACTTTTTATGTTTCCCAAAAAGAATATCGAGAAAATATTCTTATACTTTGTTTCCTCATGTTCTGGTACTCAGTCTCCCACGTGGAAAACCAATGGTTGTTTGCTTGGATCTGAACAAAGCCTACTTGTTGTTGCGACTGTTTAGTTTATTACTAGGGTTTAGTTTGCCGTAACTATGTTACGGTGAATACCCAGAAACTGTTTAATGCCGACATTCACCGGTGAATGTCCGAAATACCTTCTTTTTTTTCTCCTTGGACTAGGTAACCGTTGCTAATCAATTTTTTCAATTTAATGCAAGGTTTGATGATGGGATCTTATGTTAGGTTGGACTCGTTTGAATGATCTTACTTTGGTTTAGGTTAGCCTAAGTTAGGTTTTTAACCCATTTCTGATATTTATACCCAAAGTTAACCTAACCTAGTCTAAACTAACATAATCTAACCTAACTTTAACTGATAAACTTTTACCATCATAGGTTGCATACGACCAAAAGGCTGACTCGCAAAGCTAATTGAATCGAAGAAGAGAAAAAGAAATTTGGAACATTCACCAGTGAGTGTCGATGTTGACTAGATTTCGAAAATTCACTGTAACAACTATACTTGGTAACAAAATTAAACTTTATTCCTGCATTTGTGAAATGCAAGACAACATATACCTATATAAAACTACATGTAACTACAAACACCAAATAAAACTCTATAAAAAGAGGAGGGAAAATTGTGAATATTGGGAAAAGGCTGATTTCGCAATTGAAATCAGGTGCAATTAGAAACATTCATGATACAAATAAAAAACAGATTTTGTCAAGTGGAAGTAGGAAGTGATTTTAAAATTAAAAGCTATAAACAATTAAAACTAGAAAAACGTTTAAGCGGGGGACTGCCTCCCCGCAAATCTCTATTTTTTTTAAGGTAAACATCTACTACTGCTTTACTGAAACCATTTTTGAATGGAATAAAAACAACTGTTTGATAACTGATGGTTTTTTATTTACACATTGCCTTGAAAAAGAACTCTTTGTTCCGTTGCTCTTGTCCCAGATTATTCATTCTTGAAGCATTGAGGTGAGGGATACAGAGCTTGAGAGAACAGAACGAGTATTTTTTTTGGGGGGGGGGGCAACCCCTCTCGTACACAGGATATCTTCTATTCATTTCGAGTGTTAATGTCGCTCTTTACTTCCATTTGAAAAAAAGTTGCCTTTTGTATATTATTTCTGTTCGTTTCATTTCTTCCACTCATTACACTAAAGTTCAACTCCTGAATAATAATGTTTAGAGAAACAGGCCTCACTTGAGTGCATTTACTTTTCAAATAAAGTAGGATTTTTATCAACAAGAGGCAGGGGCGGGTCTGGAGGGAGGTTTTAGGGACACGTAGCAACCCAGAGAAGGTCAAATCTTGCACTAATTCCAGGGGCGAAAATACCGACTCGGGAGCCAAGTTTTTATTGATGCCCCCCCCCCCCCTCCTCAAACACTGATTCTGTATTTGCCCTGATAAGAGGGGCTCTTTAGACTTAAATTCAGATATTAATCGAAAAATAAAAATTCCAAATATATTCTTCAAAATTTAAGAATACTAGAGATTTATCTCAAAACTTTTACTTGGTAAAATTCTGCCTCCGTCCAAAGCAGGGTTTCAGGGGGATTGCAATCTAGCTCGTAATTTCTGTTCACATACAAGTTAAAATAAAGAATTAATTCGTCTAGTACATACAAGATAAGACTCGTTACAAAAAAAACCGGGAAGGCTTCATTCCCGAGTCAGATGTGATTTGTTTCAAGTAATTTTTCAATTGTTTATTTATCTTTTTCTTATCTTTCCATTGGATGTTAGGCTTTCATTAATACTATTCAATTGCCTAAAAAGAAATACTGAGAATCAACTGCTTGAGTTACGGACTAAATAATGGGCGGATGTACGTGTGTAAAGGAGTACGCGCCTTCCCCTTAAGCTAGTACCATCCCCGTTGCGGGTCTTAAATGTCTGACAATTTTCCGTAAAATAGCTTTTTTAGATCGTATCTCCTCCTTGAGAAATACATTCCTGAGTGCGCGCCAGTCTCCAGTTAACTTACCTCCTGGTGTGGTTGAATACAAGGTGCCACCCGGAGTTGTAGAATACTCGTTTGGCAATTCTGACGGATCATTCACCTTGATTCGCCTTGGAATGGCATGTATAGGTGTTTGGTTTGGTGTTCCTTTCTTTTCCATCCTAAAAATCAACAAAACAATTCTTAGTTGTGGCGAAAAAACAGAAAATTGAATTTTAGTACGTCCAAAAAAAAGGAATAAAATATTTTACAATTTATTGTATTATTGCAAATGTTAGACAATGAATGGCATACAAAATCTGTCATTAACTCTACAAACCAAGAAAATGTGAAAATGAAGAGATTCATTATATATCGGCATTTCAGCGAGGTATATATTTGCTGTAAAAACAGCCACTATTTTTATACTCGATCATCACGGTCATTTCTAATGGTTATAAAAACGGATTTTTACGTAAGCATAAATGTTTGAGATGTCCTTGGTAAGACAATTACAAGAGAGCTCTTAAAGTCGATTACACGGGTAGAGAGAGAAAAAAAAAATTCAAATGACCTGATTGGTTGACCGAGAAACTCCTCCAGCCTGTCATCAAGCGGAAAAACCAAGACGAATATAACTTTATCCATTGACATAAGGGTGATACTTTACCTTTTTTGACTGACTATAGTGGAGAAAATCTCTACAGCGTAGGTTCAAAAAGCTACAAGTGTCGAAGATAGTATAACCTTACCATCTAAAATTGAAAAGTAAACAAAATTGATGATGTTTGCATCACAAGCAGTACAACGGCGCCAAGTAGAACAAAACAGGCAAAGACGCTATTGCAATCTTACCGAATGATGTTAGATGGCGTTGACATTTTTTCTTCTTGGAGACCAGCTCTATTTTCCAATCTTATCAGTCTCTCATATAATTTAGCTTAGCTGTCAATTCACATTCAACGTGTCATTGTGTTTGCGCCTGTTATGGTTGTCGCATGTCAATGCTGAAAAAATGGCCACATCGACCATCAAGTCAAGGCCAAAAACGATTCCGAACTTTCAAAAAATAAGAAATCAAATTTACTTTACATTGATCTATGCAAGATTTAGCAAATTTCAAGTTCAAAGGAACACCATCTAAACATCTACAGGAACCCTTATTTGATTCCAACTAGCATAGCTGGGGAGAATAATATCTGGAAAGCAATTAAATATGGATTTCGAGTTGAGTTCTGAGTTTGCTTATCCAATAAATTTACAGTAACAAACAACTTTGACATAGTCTCACCTGTAAGGCTACGTCGCCAGGAAGGAACAAATGAGAGAGAGAAAAACATACAACAAAAAGAAAACATGAATAAAAAAACATGAACTTCACGAACTCCTGTATGAACTTCATATATGTGGATAAATTAAAATTACAAGGCTACGTCGCCAGGAAGGAACAGGCAAAAGAGAGAGAAAAAATATATATACCAACAAGAAAATATGAATAAGAAAACATGAACTTAACAACCTCCTGAACTTCATATAAACTTCATATGAACTTCATATGAGTGGACAAATTAGAACTCGGAGAAAATATTCGGCTGTGCATCTTACATTTATTAGTATTTTCTCCTGTACGAGCCTTCATATGGAAGTGTAAATTAGAATTAGCCAAAAAACCTTTACTGAATACCATGTAATTTTTCCACTGTATGTACTTACATCCGTCTGGATAAATAAAAACTTTGCGAAAATGCTTTACTGCACACTTTGCTAAGTAAAGTTGTGTCCTTATTTCATTTGCGAGGGACTCTTTCTCCCGAGTATTTGATTTGCAATGTTTTAAATATGCCTTTTTGATTGCTGTAAATAAGTCACTGGCTAAATCATTACAAATGTTTTTTTTAGTTGTCACAATATTTATTCATCTGTAATATACATACGCATATATATATATATATATATATATATATATATATATATATATATATATATATATATATATATATATATATATATATATATATATATATATATATATATATATATATATATATATATATATATATATATATATATATATATATAGTACCGGAAACCCGGTGGCGTCGCCGCCGGGCTCCGGTACTCGGCACGCTTCTATGTATGGATTCTCGTTGTTGCTTGTCTTCTAACCACAGAGAATTTGTCGTCTTTTCATACTGCAGTCTATTCAAAGATATTAATTAAAAAAACTTTCCGAAAAATTAGTTTTTCAAAGAAAAGTAAAGGCCATTTTAAACTTAAGCTCAGCAGATACAAATACCTGTTAAAATTCAAACTCAAAACGACCAGAAATTACTATTAAAGAATAAATGAAACCCAAAACAAACAGAAATTAAATAAACAATCATAGCAAAAAACATACAACAAGTGATACCATAAATGAATAAATAGATCTTAAATCAATTAATTCTTCGATTGAATATGAATATAAAGATTGAAACTAAAACAAATATTTTGCTATTAAAGTATAAATCAAATTTAACACAAGCAAAAATTGAATAACAATCAATGCAAACAAAAACACAATACATATTAATGTAAATGAATAAACAAATCTCAAAAGAAGTAAGATTTGAATTGAATATGTCAATCAAATTTGAATCGAATAAAAATAACTACAAACAAGAGTTTGGGTATCGTCTCACTGCAGAAGCCTAAAACCTACTGCGTCATTGGCGCTTTACTGAAAACAATTCTTTGAAATATTTTCACTTTTGTAACTTTAAGAAATCAAAAATTATTTAAGATTTTAGGGAATAAATATCAGCATATGTCAATTAAATTGACAATGCACATTTTTTTTCAGTAAACTCATTTGAATTTTTGTTCAGTAAAGTACAAATTATATTCTGGCTTTTAGAAAGCATAGGGGTTTTGAACCCTCTCAGATTAATTTATGCTCGTTTCGACTTTGACTCTAATATTTATTTTAATTTTCGTTCGTTTTGGGTTTCATTTATTTATTGATACTGATTTGGGGTAGTTGTATGCTTGGTAGACTATATGATAGTCCGGACGCCAGGTGTTGAAAATGTGAACCATACCACGACGGAATGGGGCTGCTACGAGAATTAGCCTACCCTCCACCCCCGAAATTGACCATGCGGATTCAAAAATACCAATGGCACTTGCTTGCGAGGGGTGAAACCCTCCGAAGCTTGATTTTTTATTGTATGTTTTTGTTTCATGCAAAAAAATGAATCTTCCACAAAGTTTGAGGTGCAGTTTTCCTCTCAAATAGAAATGCCTAGAAGCCAAAGAATTTTTTCATAACAAACTAACACGATTAGATACAAAAAATGGCAGAGTTAAAATAAAAATGGCAAAACTATGAGTCTGGAGCAGTCTTGGAAAGTATAAACAAAATCAAATTGAATATTAGGTACATAATGATATTAATTGTTGACAGATCCATCAGTTCAAAAATTTTTTCATTGTAATTTTTATTTTCATTTTCAATGCTATAAGAACTGGGAAATAATAAATTTGTAATATACGAGTAATTCGTTTTCAGTGAAGCACCAATGACGCAGAAGGCTTTAAGTTTTTAGAGTTAAAGAAGGGGGCAATATCCAAATTTTGCTTGTAGTGAAATTATATTTGTCTTGACCAATCTTGAAAAGAAATAATAAATTAACCTGAATATTTGATGCATAATGATATTAATTGCTAAAATCTCATCAGTTCAGAATTTTACTGTAATTTTAATATTTATTTTTTATATTAAGTAAAAAAGAAAACATTCGTAATGTAATTCGTTTTCAGCAAAGCGCCAATGACGCAGTAGTTTTTAGACTTCTGTAGTGAGACGATACCCAAACTGCTGTCTGTAGTTATTTTAATTCGATTTAAACTTGATTGGCATATTCAATTTAAGTTTCACTCGTTTTAAGATTTATTTATTCATTTACATTAATATGTATTGTATGTTTGTTCGCATTGATTGTTATTTAATTTCTGTTCGTTTTAAGTTTCATTTATACTTTAATACCAAAATATTTTTTTTCGTTTTAAGCTTGATTTTCATATTCAATCTAAGCATTACTCGCTTTAAGATCTATTTATTCATTTATGGTATTGCTTGTTGTATGTTATTTGTTATGATTGTCTATTTAATTTCCTGTTTGTTTTGGGTTTCATTTATTCTTTTATAGTTATTTCTGGTTGTTTTGAGTTTGAATTTTAACAGGTATTTGTATCTGCTGAGCATAAGTTTAAAATGGCCTTTACTTTTCTTTGAAAAACTTATTTTTTTGAAAGTTTTTTTTAATTAATTTTTTTTTTTTTTTTATTACAAAAAATTTAAAGTTTTTATGGCATGGGGGGAGGGGTGCTTACTGTCCGATTATTCTTGAATTTAAATAAAGGATCTAGAACTTTCAATTTAAATCGAATGAGGCTTTTTTCAAAGTCTATACGATTACCTCTTTGATAAAAACTTTATATATGAACAATAGACAGCTTGCATAACTTGTGGACAGCGATTGACAACAATGAATGGATTCAAAAAAATAACTCCAATAAGGGGGTTTAGACCATTTCACTTGCTGACACAAAGGGATCACCACTGTTTGGAATTGACCTTAATAGGAGTTTGTGTGTCAAAGCAATTTTGCATCTATCACAGAGTATGTATTTTAACCTTATAATTGGATAATTATAATAGATTTCCTATGTGTTCTTCCCATACAAAACCACTTCCCATAAGTTATAAACCCCCTTAATAAGTTATGCCCCAGGGCATTACTTACAACGCCTACCCCTGGGCCGTGGTGGAATGTGTCGACACCGGAGTTTTTTGTTATCAGAACTTTGAACTATTTTAACAAAATATCTATCTCAAAATTTTTATCTGATGCATTTAGGGCGTGGAGGAGGGAGAGGGGCTAGTTGCCCTTCAATCTCTTTTGACTCTTAAAAAGTGAACAAGAACTTTCAATTTTCAATCAAATGAGCCCTCTCTGTCCTCCTCAAAAACATATTTTCTATCTGGAAATCAACTACGCTGAACAAAATGGCTATCTCAAAATTTTGATTGGATGTGTTTGGGGGAATGATGGGCGTGGGGGGGCTAGTTGCCCTCCAATCACCTTCGACTATTAAAGAGGGCACTATCTCTTTAATTTCAAATCGAATGAGCACGTTTTGAAGTTTCTATGACAACGCCTTCGATAAAAACCTTATATTCCCCCAGGGCATAACTTGAAGTCATTGCTTCAAGGGTTGTGGGGGATTGTCTTCATCAAAAATATATTTTCAACCTGGAATTCAACTACGCTGAACAAAATGACTATCGCATAATTTTGATTGGATGTGTTTGGGGGAATGATGGACGTAGGGGGGAGCTAGTTGCCCTCCAATCACTTTTGACTATTAAAAAGGGCACTATCCCTTTGAATTTCCAATCGAATGAGCCTTTTTTGAAGTTTCTATGACAACGCCTTCAATAAAAACCTTATATGCCCCCAGGGCATAACTTAAAACCCATGCCCAGAGGGTTGTGGGGGATTGTCCTCCTCAAAAACATGTTTTCTATCTGAAAATCAACTACGCTGAACAAAATGGCTCTGAAAATTTTGATTGGATGTGTTTGAGGAAATGATGGGCGTAGGGGGGAAGGGGGCTAGTTACACTCCAATCACTTTCTACCATTAAACAGGACACTACCCCTTTAATTACCCAACTAATGAACCATTTTTGTAGTTTCTTATTCAACTCCTTCTACAAAAAACTTATATGCCCCCAGGGCATAACTTAAAACCCTTGCCCTGAGGGTTGTGGGGGAGTGTCCTCCTCTAAAATATGTTTTCTATCTAGGAATCAACTATGCTGAACAAAATGGCTATCTCAAAATTTTTATTGGATGTGTTTGGGGAAATGATGGGCGTGGGGGGGGGGGGGGAAGGGGCTAGTTACACTCCAATCACTTTCGACTATTTAAAAGGGCACTAGCCCTTTAATTTCCAATCGATTGAGCCGGTTTTGAAGTTTCTACGACAACACCTTGTATAAAAACCTTATATGCCCCCAGGGCATAACTTAAAACCCTTGCCCTGTGGGTTGTGGGGGAGTATCCTGTAGGGGCTAGTTACATTCCAATCACTCTCGACTATTAAAAAGGGCACTAGCCCTTTAATTTCCAATCGATTGAGCCGGTTTTGAAGTTTCTACGACAACGCCTTGTATAAAAACCTTATAAGCCCCCAGGGCGTAACTTAAAACCCCTTGCCCTGAAGGTTGTGGGGGAGTGTCCTCCCCAAAAATATATTTTCTATCTGGAAATCAACTACGCTGACTAAAATGGCTATCTCAAAATTTTGGTTGGATGTGTTTGTGGGAATGATGGGCGTAGGGGGGGGGGGGCTAGTTGCCCTCCAATCATTTTCGACTATTAAAAAGGGCTCTAGAACTCCCGATGTCCAATAGAATGATCCCCCTTTGAAGTTTCTACGACGACCCCATCCATATGAAGTGCCTCTGGGAAAAAAAAAAAATTAATAATAAATAATAAAACATTTGAGCCATATGGCCTTTACTATAGGCAACGCTACAGCGTTGCCTCTGATATGATTATTAAAGCATGTCCGATTTCCAGCAACGATTTCTAATAAGCTTCGAACTTTTTATTTTATTTTTTAAGGTTTTTGAATTATTGTAATCCCTTGTTAAAATATATGCAAATACTTTGGCAATTATCCGTTTTTTGCTCTTTCCGCAATTCAGTGACTTTTCCTACTAAAGTCTATTCAAAGATATTTGATTATTACCGCAAGTCTGATTTCTTACAACGACTTCTACTAAGCTTGAAACTTTTGGTTTTCTTTTTTAATGTTTTGGAATTGTTGTAATCCCTTGTCAAAATATAAACAACTATATCTGCAATTACCAGTTTTTTGTTTTTTAGGCCATTTAATGTCTTTTGATACTGAGTCTATTCAAAATATTTGATTATTACAGCAAGTCCGATTTGTACTAAGCTTTAAACTTTTGGTTTTCTATTCTAAGGTTTTGAAATTGTTGTAATCCTTGTCAAAATATATACAAATATTTTTGTTATCAGTTTTTTGCTCTTTAAGAAATTTAATGTACTTCTCCATACCTGAAAATCTTCAACTTTTCCTCATAAGTGTGACAACGTCATTGCAACACTGATGTTTATAAAAATGGTGCCACTCACATAAATATATTTTTTCACGAAATTACGGCTCTTAACGAATTTTCTCAGACTTCTCACCTATCTAGATCGTTTTCTAGGCCAGAATATACCAGTATGACAGTTTTCCCAAAAGCAATGATTTCTACTAAGCTTCAAACTTTTGGTTTTCTTTTTAAGGTTTTGGAATTGTTGTAATTCCTTGTCAAAATCTGTACAAATATTTGTGAAATTACCAGTTTTTTGCTCTTAACGCAATTTAATGTCTTTTCATACTGTAATACCAATTTTTCCGAAAAAATATGGAGCCGTTTTCGAGAACTGACACACATATACAATTATTGCTCACATATAAAGATAGTATATATATATATATATATATATATATATATATACACACACACACACACACACACACACACACACACACACACACACACACACACACACACACACACACACACACACACACACACACACACACACACACACACACACACACACACACACACACACACACACACACACACACACACACACACACACACACACACACACACACACACACACACACACACACACACACACACACACACACACACACACACACACACACACACACACACACAAATATATATATATATATATATATATATATATATATATATATATATATATATATATATATATATATATATATATATCTTGAATTTGAAGTTTCATCTTATCAATGATAAGTAATTTGAGGGAGACTTGAGGGTGATACTCCCCCTACTGAGGTTCAAAATCCCGAGATTATGCACAAGGAAAAGAAAATTTTACTGAACATGCTTTTTTCCCTTCCTAATGACATATGATTTCCTTTGCTTCTATGGATCCTATGTACTCCTTTTTATTGATTTATTTGCCCTTCAACAAGTAACCACTATTTTGCCACTGCTATTCTTGTTTGTATCACCTAATTTGCTCAAGCTTGTTTTAAGGATGGGTTAAGGGACTTCTTACGGCAATTGCGATTGTACGCACAGCACAGCGGGTGTACCATCCATCCATGAATAAATCGTATGAGCTTTGTGGTTTGTTTATATTTTCGTTATTCTTTTATTTCTATATGATTTATCTTTTTCTCTTTAATTATTCCCCCCCCCCTTCAAAAAAAAGAATCAGCCTACGGCAATTGCGATTGTACGCACAGCCGGGTGTACCATCCATCCATGAATAAATCGTATGAGCTTTGTGGTTTGTTTATATTTTCGTTATTCTTTTATTTCTATATGATTTATCTTTTTCTCTTTAATTATTCCCTCCCCTTCAAAAAAAAGAATCAGCCTACTCGTCTGTCTTAGTAGTGTATGCTTGTCTATTTAATGAATACCTGTGAAATTTGATTGTAGTTAAAACCACTAGTCTCTTTTTTATTTCAGCAACGAAAATACGAAATTTGATAACATGGATGAAATAAAAATAAAGCAGTTGGACAGCTTTTTATCAGATCTTCTGTATGACGGATCGCAGGTTGAGCCAACAATACTAAAGGCTATCTGGTATCTGGTTGCGGTAATTGATGCCTATTCTCTTTTTCATTATTTTTATATTAACAATCATTAATGGTAATAATAACTATCACTAATGGTAACATGGGCGCCCATATGGGGAGGGCAGGGGGGGCGGTAGCCCCCCCCCCTGCCTGGCTGAATGATGTTGCCTTATTTTTATATTTTTGTTCTGAGATTTCTATTATATAGCATTAAAAGTGCCAATTAGACGAGGTTTGCCCCCCCCTGGAATTCAGTTATGGGCGCCCATGAATGGTAATCATTAATTATTATCATGAATGATAATTAACACGCATGCTTGCTAGCAAATCCCAGCTTTGCTTTCTACTCGATAATAGCGACTAAAGAAAAGTTGCCAGGCCAATATTCGCGAGAAGACAAGAATTGCCTAGTTTGGCAAGCAAATTTAGGCTGGTAATGGAAAGCTTCTGGCTTGTGGTTTCTAGCGTCAAATTAAAATTATTGTACCCATGGCTTTAAAACAACCTTTAACTATTTTCTTAATTCTGTGAAATCCATAAACCGAATAGAATTGATGAAAAGCTTGCAGGATCATAACTGAGCCCAGGTAAATGCTACTTTGACAGTTTTTACTAATGCCAGTGAGACCAATGCCTAGTGCCTAGTATTGTGAAATTACCGTTGGTAAGTACAATTGGTAAAATAAGGTACCCTAGGAAATATAATGTAAATTTTGTGTTTTAGAGTTGCCCTGTAGCTACTAGACCAGTTGAGCATTTCTTTTTAAGCATCACTTTCAGCTTTTAATGAAATCTTTTAATGATTTTGATTTTCCTGGGCTTAAAAAAGGTAATGCCACTAGAGTAGTACCTTCCATTTCTATGGGACATATAGGTAAACATTTCTATGGGACGTATACACCTTTTCAAAGAGAGTGAGTACCCTATGTTATTCTATAGAAGCTCTACACCTTTTCAAAGAGAGTCAGAACTCCCTCACATGGCATTATACTTTGGGTAGACTATGTTCCGTCCTGTGCTATTTGGGATTACATAATATGTTATGAAGGACGGGTTTCTGACATAATTTATGTAGGCCAGATTTCTATTTCATAGTATATATATGGCCTACATGTCTTTTAGGGTAAATCCATGTCAAAAAAAAAAACCGGTGTGCCTTGACTAGGTGTTAATATATTCAGTTTTTTTTTTACTATAAAATCAAGTTTCAGATTAAAATTTTCTACAGTTTGAATAGTTCATTCGTTCTATCGATATATATTTTGCGATCATTTACATTGGTAGAGATATGGAATATTCTAAGCGACTTCTGGTGAGTAAAATTTTCTTATATTATAATAAAAAAGAAATTCTTTTTTGTCTTGTCATTAAGTTAAGGAAGAATATCCTTAACCTTCCTAACTTATGCTTTTTTCACCGTGCTATTAGATCTTTTAAAACGCTTCCTATGTTAATTAAAACAGTCCATGTGTTTCAATTTTAGTAAATATTCAAAAAAAAAAAGAGAGGCAGGTTCACTTCGATTTTGGCTCATCGTACATGAAAAAATTAAAACAGAATTTGCATATTAGTTTCGGCAGATTTGAAAGGTCGCCTCCCTCCTCAATATCATGCTCTTTACCCTAAAGCTCGAATTTTGTTCGAATCACAAACTCCTCAATCACAAAGGTCGGTTAATTAGAATAGATACCTCTTTTGAAAGTGCTAAAAAAAACTTAAGCGTAAAGGGTGAGGTATTGGCTAGAGGGCGAACCCCTTTATATACTTAATAATTTTTGGTTTAGGCTATGTCTAGGAGTCTTTTTCTTCCCTTTTATTTGATTTTAAGTATTTTGTAATTTTGATATATAAGTTTTAAAAGCTTTGCATATAAAATTGAAATAGATTTATAATTGCCAACTTTTTGTGTTTGATACTATGGATTTGAAGGCCCAATGCCCTCTGTTAATATTCTGAATAAGTAAGAATTGAACTAGCTAGTTAAATTGTGTCATTTTTTTCAAATTTTGGGAGTTTGATACTGTGGTATTCGCAATTTAGGTATATTAGTTTTTAAAGCTTTGCATATAAAATTGAAAAAAAAGATCTATAATTGTCAACTTTTTGTGTTTGATACTATGGAATTGAAGGTCCAATGCCCTCCATTAATATTCTGAATAAGTAAGAATTGAACTAGTTAATTAAATTGTGTAATTTTTTTCAAATTTTGGGAGTTTGGTACTGTGGTATTCGCAATTTAGGTATATAAGTTTTAAAAGCTTTGCATATAAAATTGAAAAAAAGATCTATAATTGTAAACTTTTTGTGTTTGATAATATGGGATTGAAGGCCCAATGCCCTCCGTTAATATTCTGAATAAATAATAATTGAACTAGCTAATTAAATTGTGTCATTTTTTCAACTTTTGGGAGTTTGGTACTGTGGTATTGAAGGGGCAGTGCCCTCTCGTAAGCTAAATAGTTTGAAAACTAAAAATGATTTTTATTTTAGAATGCTGTTGATCAGCCATCGCAACAAAAGCTTACAAAGTTGGATGAATCCAAGGACAACGCCGAGACAGGGGTAATCAAACCATTAAATTCAATCAAGCCAAGTCTCAGCTCTATACAGACCACTATGCAACCTGGTAGAAAATTCAAGAGGGAATGGATGCTTTCTCATAATGCATCAGCCTCATCTAGTCAAGATCGGGAGGACACTTCTCTTCATGCTTTGCCAAGGACTTCAGATGTACAAGTGCAGTCTGAAGTTGTAAATGTACATATTATTTTTCTTTCCGTATTTTCGAAAATAAGGCAAATTTTCTCAAGCGTGTAACTTTTGATGAGTAAAACTAAACTTAAATTTGTTTCTAAACTATTCTATAATAATCTTATTCTATTTTCTTTCATTAGCATTAACCAAATTAGCAGTATATAAAAGAGTGGTTATAACGCAGAAGTACCAAATAGCTTATCATACTTTTTCTATAGATTTTATAAACCTTACCTGTAGTTTTTCTTTTAAGCAAGATGTTTTCTAATGCAAAAATCCATTATTTCATTAAACAAACTCTCTATAAACAAGCCACTATTTCACGGTTGGCTGTTGAACAAACAAGCTTAAACTAAGATATGTTTGCAGTTAGCTTTTTGCGTAGTTAGCTCTTATCAAAATAAGTCATCAGAAGGGTCAAAAATTTTAATGTTAATCTGACAGCTAAAAATGAATGTTAATCGCTCATTACAAAGTGGTTCAAATAACCGGAATGTCTGACAGCGGGCGAATGTTTTGATCTTAGAGATGAAGAGATTAACGCGGTAAAGGGGTTTCTTAGTAATTTCAAATGTGACAGCGCAGGGATGTCAAAAACAAAAGTAACATGCAGAAATTACATTAAGAGATTATTTGGGCGAAAATGTTTTAGACATTTTAGGGAATTATTTCGGCGAAACAATAAAAGACATTTTAAAAGAGGATTTTAGAAGATGTTTTTGAAGGAGGTTTGAGGGTGAAACTCTGTGGTTGTTATAATAAACAAGTTCTATTTGAACAGTGTAGTTAGGTCCTCTACCCCAACCCAAAAGGGCTCCGATCCCCCTATCCCAACCCCCAAGGAAAATCCCGGTCCTCGAAGGTCCCCCGGGTTCCCAAAGGACCACCCGGCCCCCCTTCAGGTAAACACACGACTAGAAATGAACATGATTTTTCAACTTTATGAAATAATGCTTATTTCACATAGAAAATAAAACCTTTTTT